>NC_060907.1:417696-450196 GCF_014805685.1 Silurus meridionalis
CTTACTCCGAAATTTAATGGATCCCCAGGGAGTTGATGAGAAACCATCCCCAGCTGCACAGAGTGGCCTTCAATAGAAGAGAACATCATCCAGAGACAGACCATGATGGAGTGGCCAGATCCGAAGAGAGCAGACGGGCAGGTTACTGGAACCTCAGGAGCATGTTTCACTCGACTGAGAGGGAGAATATGGATTATTATGTGTCCTTATTGTTGTATAAAAGTTAAGGACACTGTACAGTTGGGACTCCGGGCAATATTTGTAATGGCAGCAGAACTAAAAGGGAGAACCAGGAGGTAACACAGACATAACGGGTCCCTTTCAGGAACTTAAGCTGCATCGAAATGCGTTGGAAACTCGCCCGAGTGTTCACGCTCTGAAATAATATTCAGTCAAAAATTGGACGCTGGCCTCCCTCTGTGATACCGAAGTCGAGGAGCTTATGGAGGTTGTAACACTTGCCGTTGCCAAGCTCGATATAACTTGATTGGCTCATGAGCAGAAAGTGCTTTCATCCAGTAAACTAGATGAGCGCTTTCTGACACCCGTGTCACAACCTCCGTGTCGGGGTCTTTCATTCTTTCCTGACCAAGGTGTCCAGGTCATGAGTTAAGCCTTTTTTGGCCCGCCCCTTTACCCCCAGTTCCACTGTCACATCATGGAGCAAAAAGAACATGGGTACGAGGCGATGCCGCAGGTTGAAGAGACGCTTGACAGCTATTTCTCTCCCGGGATCGCCTCCTCCCTTAAGACCCTGACACTACCCATGAAGACCCTTCGTAATTTGTTGGCGCTCGTGGTTAAAGCTTATGCTTTGGCAGATCAAGCCGCTGCATCCCTGCACACAATGGCGGTGCTTCAAGCATATGAGGCTGACCTGCTGCATGAGTTCCTCTGGTTCTTCCTTACTCCTTCAGCCCCAACAGGACTACACACTTGTTGGCCATCTGCTCTATCAAAAGAGTAGGGGACTTGCAGGCCCTTACTGTGGCCCCCTCCTTTCTGGAGTTTACCCCAGGTATGACTAGTGCCTTTCTTTACCCCCATATGGGTTATATCCCCAAGGTCTCATTACAGGCATTCTATCCCACTCTGTTCCAGGCCCCAGACCAGGAAAAAATTAACCGGCTCTGTCCGGTGTGTGCACTGGACACCTACATCCACAGGACAGGTCCTGTTCCATCACATCATCTTATGAGTCCTCTGGTCTCCCCGCTCTTTTCGGGGTCAGAGCTCACTCCACACAGAGTGTGGCTGCCTCAAAAGCTTAGACCTCTGGAGTATCCATCCAAGACATATGTAAAGCTGTGGGTTGGTCCACCCTGCTGACCTTTGTGTGGTTCTATAACCTGAACCACAGTGTCTGGTGTGATTGGATACTCATTCCCAAAGGGTTTTCAATGCAGCTCAAGTTCCTGAAAGGGAACATCTCTAGGTTATGTATGTAACCCTAGTTCCCTGAGGGAATGAGACACTGTGTCTCTATGCCACACCTCCGATGTCCCTGCAGCACTTCCTTCTGTCAGGATCTTCCAGGTAAATGGTGCGCACTTCCGGTTTTATGGCGCACACTTCCGGTTCCGTGACACACACTTCCAGGTCGACGGCCATCTTGCCATTTTTTTCCCCGCGCCTCCCAGTATTTAAGGACACCCAATAGTTTAGCTCAAGGCCAGATTCTCTTACCTGCTCAAAAGCCTCTGAGAATATTCTTACCACCCTGCCTGCTCCGGTTCCTGAACTTGATTCTCTGCTCAAGTTTTTAACTCTTTACTGGTTTTTGGTTTGTGATTCTGCTCTGCCCTTCATTGTTTTGTTTAACGTCTCTTTGATATTTTGGACTGTTTTTTGGATTTGGTTTTGTCTTCCCTGCATTGCCCAGCTGCCTGTGTTTAGTCCCGAACACTAATAGGAAGGTTGTTCCATAACCTTGGAGTTTATAAGAAAAACATCTGCCCCCTGCTGTAGTCTTATTTGAGGTACGAACAAATAGCCTGCACCTTTTGATCTAAGTAGTCGTGTGGGATCATAATGGTACAGAAGTTCATTCAGATACTGTGGTATGAGACTGTTAAGTGCTTTATACATCAGTAGTAATATTTTATAATCATTTTGTGAATCAATGATCCAGGTGTCAATGGTCTCAGTGGAGTTGGGTGTCAGTGGTGTCAGCAGTGCCGGGTGTCAGTGGAGTCAGCTGTTGGTGGTGTCAATGGAATCAGGTTTCAGTGGTGTCAGTGGAGTTTGTGTCAGTGGTGTAAGCGGTGTCTGGTGTCAGTGGGGTTGGGTGTCAGTGCTGTTAATGGTGTCAGTTGTAAATAATGTTGGGTGTCAGTGCTGCCAGGTGTCAGTAGAGTCTGCTGTCAATGGGTGTCAGTGATGTAGGTGGTGTCAATGAAGTCGGTTGTCGGTGTGGTCAGTGGAGTCAGGTCTCAGTGGTGTCAGGTGTCAGTGGAGTTGGTTGTCTGTGGTGTCAGTGGTCTCGGTGGAGCCGGCTGTCAGTGGGGTGTTGGGTTTCAGTGGAGTCGGGTGTCGGTGTTGTCAGTTGAGTCTGGCATCAGTGGTGTCGGTGCTGTCAGGTGTTAGTGTTGTAAGTGGTGTCAGTGGTGTCTGTGGCATCGGGTGTCAGTGGTATCAGTGCCACTGGATCGTGACTCAGAAAACCTCCAAAGCCCAAAAACAGAGAAAAACAGATACAATTTTACATACCTTATTACATCATGGGCAGCTTTTCTTAATTTGTGTGTGTGTGTGTGTGTGTACAGATCAAGGTGAAAGCAGAGCTAATCATACCTCCTGATATGAATTTGTTCATCGGTGCTGGAGTAGGAGGAGGACTTCTTGTGCTCATCATCGTTATCATACTGTTGTGGAAGGTAAGAGCCAATCAGAGCTCAGCTGCAGTAACAGCTGCCAATTACAGCTCATATTCAGTATTCAGATCTTAAACATAAAACTTCTGTTTAAAAATAGTAGAAGTACACTCCAATACATACCACACACACCATAAATCAGCAGTACACTTCAATACACACACACACACACACACACACACACCAATACTGAGCATTACACTTTAATACACCACATACAAACACCCCAATAGTGAGCAGTACACTTCAGTACACACCATACACACATCAAACATCAATACTGAGCAGTACACTCCAATACACACAAACACACCAAAATGAGCAGTACACTCCAACACACACCACACACACACACACATCACAAATACATATCACACACCAGTATACGCTACACACCAACACACACCACACACACAAATACATATCACACACCAGTATACGCTACACACCAACACACACCACACACACAAATACATATCACACACCAGTATATGCTACACACTACACAATAATCCATACCACATATCACACACCAACACAAACCAACACACACCCGGACACACCAGTACACACCAACTGTCTGATTCCGTGTCTCTCTCTCCGCAGTGTGGATTCTTTAAGCGTAATCGATATGAACAGCGTGAAGAAGGGGGTGAGAACTGGACTAAAGAAGAGGAAATGTGTGGTGATGAAACAGAGGGAAAACTGGGAGAATCTCCTTCACCTGAAGACAAGCCTTTCATTCCTGATGGAGAGAAAGATGTGGTGTATGCAAATGGAGGGAGAGAGAATGAAGAATTTGAGAAAGTAGAAAATACAGAATGAAGAGTCGTTATTGATTTATTGGCGTGATTCTGCTGCATTTGTTTGGCTTTAGCTCTGTATCTGTAACTCTGAGACTCAGTTAGAAGTACATTATATTTAATTTTCTCATTATAAGCAAAAACATCGTACTTTTCCTCAAGGCATCAGTTACAACTGGGAAATATTTACTTATAAATGACTCTTTATTCTTGTCAGACTGTGCTGTGGTTACATTTCTAATCCCTGAGTGATCAGAGATGATTATTTAGTGTATCAGGAACTCCAGCACCTGAAAGGAGTCATGATGTTTCTGTAGATGTTTTCTTGTTAGGGTTTTGTTAGGCTCTCTCAGTGTTCTTCCGTCCTGTCCAACAACATATTAAAGAAAATCCAATAACGCACTTCTGTATATAAAAAGTGTAACATTAACATTTTCTACACTTGAAAGATTTGAATCTCTTTTAACCCCTTGTGGTCACATACAGAGCATGGCCACTAGAGGGCGACTGTGATCTAATTATTTATACAAGGCAGACGCTACTGTGAAGGAAGTGTGTTTGAGTGCTGATGGATTCCCTGAGTTCCGAGGAATATTCAGAACTTTTAAATGGTGTTGTACCCTCAGCCAGATCAAAGTCTTGGCCTACACTGATCACAAAAATCTACACACAGTTCCTTCTTTCTCGTCGTGAAGTTCTAGAGATCAAATCAAACAGGGGGATTATTTTTCTGATAGAGGAGAACAAACAGTTAATTGCAGAACATGAAAAAGTGTCCATGAGTTGATTTTAAATTAAGGAATGTTTTTAATTTTTTTCTGAAAGTTTACTGAGTACATTATGAGAAAATGTTCATGTCCCTTTAATACCATGTAAATATCAGATCAGCATTTAATAACCGTGCAGTAACCAGAACCAGCACACGTTTATTTCATCACACCAATAAATACATTTACGAGTCTCTTAACTTTCATATTTAAGTGTCCTGTGTGATCATTTAATAACATTTTATTCAGACTCAGTAACATTCACTCCACTCATCCCTCCATCCTCTACCACTCCACCATCCCTCCAGCATCTACCACTCCCCTCAGCTTATCTCTCCATCCTTTACCACTCAACTGCAGTCATCCCTCTATACTTTACCACTTCACCACTCATCCCTCCATCATCTCCCACTCATCTCTTCATCCTTTACCACTCCACTCACCCCTTCATCATCTCCCACTCATCCCTCCATCCTCTATCACTCTACTTTACTCACACCTCCATCCTCTACCACTCCACTCATCCCTCCATCATTTACCACTTCTCCACTCATTCCTATATCCTCTACCACTCCACTCATTCCTTCATCCTTTACCACTCCACCACTCATCTCTATCCTCTCCTGCTCATCTCTCCATCCTCTTGCACTAATCTCTCTATTCCTCCATCCTCCATCACTCCACTCATCCCTAAATCTTTTACCACTCCACTCATTCCTCCACCCTTTACCACTCCACCACTAATCTCTCCATCCTCTTCCACTCCACTAATCCCTACACCCTGCACCACTTATCCCTCCATCTTCTTCCACTCCACCACTCATCCCTCCACTAGGTACTTACTGTACGTTAATACTGTTGCTTGGTGGTCTAACTAGGGTTCCTCCCAGCAGATTAAACACTGATGAAGGTGTTACTATGTCAGCAGTGGTTCCACAATCAGCATGGATTTAATCATAGAGATTTTACAGTATGTTTCTCTGAATGAGGAAGTGTAATAAATACTATAAATGTAAATGTATGGTCAGGGGTGCACATACTTATGGCTGTATAGTGCAGTTGGTATAGTTCATACATTATATTAAACAAATTGGAAAGAATTGTCTTTCAAAAACATTAAAAAACATAAGAACGAAGTGGCGTCAGAAATGAGAAGAGCTGTGGGCTTGGTCAGGAGCTGTGGGAAGGTTGGCCTTTTCCAGGAGTTTGATCCACCAGGATACATCTGGACCTACTGATCTCCTCCTGCCTCATAATCTTCAGGAACAAAATCACACCACTCTATCTTCTTTGTAGGACAGGCGACGTCACACAGTGGAGAAAACAATAAATCAGAGAAACTGTACAACCAAATGATTTTATTAATGAACACACTCATGACACAGACACAAGAGTTTACGCCATCAAACTTCACGCAGAGTTCCAACAGTAACACACTTCTGTCCAGCACTAATCACAGAGTGAAGTTCCAGGAGTTAGAAAGCAGATTATCAACACAGAGTTGCTTCAATTCTCCCAACACTGACAGTTACAGACCCACTGCAGTCACCAAACCAGGACCGAATGTCATCCAGTAACCTTCAGTGCGTCTCAATTTCCCACACACCTCTGAAATCCAAGCAGGACAGTAAACTCCCTCAGCTGTTCCCTTACTATTATTATTGTCTGTTCATTAATAAATTACACTCAGAAAACAAATATTACAAAATATTAAATATTAAAGCCATAAAAGGCTGAAAGGTTGCATTCAAGTGACACCTCATCATCATCATCATTCTACATAAAACTGTGTGTGTGTGTGTGTGTGTGTGTGTGTGCGTGTGTGTGTGTGTGTAAGAGCTAGCAGCACTAATGTAAACAGTATTAACTATCAATTACTGCATGTGTTTTACGTGTTACACGTGGCAATGCGGCTACGCTAACACTGCTACCATCACGTTACATAACATCCAGTCGCTGTTACTGAGTGATATGGTCTGATACTGGTGCTAATAGCAGTGCTAATATCACTATTATTAACTGAATGCTAACCACAGCAGTAGTCAGTAGTAATGAGCTAATGCTAACAGTGCTATCCTCACTCTTAGTCAATCAGTGTAGAAGCTAATGGCAACCATGCTAACACATAAACTAAGTATTGCTATAATTCTCTTGCCGTTGATGCTAACAGCGCTACATCAGTCATAACTTGTGTTAATGCTAACAAAATTCAGCTCACGATTCAGGTCTATATTCAGTGTTAATTAGCGGATGCTAACAGTTCTAAATATAAATTAATCAATGTTGTCCAGTGTTCATAAATCCACCATATTATGTAAATAACAGCATTAACTAGCTAATGCGTTCAGTGCTAGCTCCTTGTTCAGTGACATATAAGCGTTGGTAATGTTAGCATAGGTGATAGCCATTTAATGCTAATCCTGCAGTAGGTGTAATAAAGATGCTATGTTCACCTTAAATCAGTGATATCTTTTTTCAACACTTGATGCTAACAGTGCTATGACTATCAAGTTTAATTTTAGCATTAGCAGTGCAGTCGAGTTTAGCATTAGCGTCAGGGGTAAGAAAATGTTCAGTTAGTGATGGTTAGGTGCTGTTTCCTGGTGTCTCGTCTCCGCTAGCACTGGTTTCGCTCTTCAGCTGCAGGCTTGGTGCTGCCCCGGCGGGTGGAGTCGAGGTCAGAGCCCCGTCACCCAGAGAGGCTGGTGAGGTGTTTTCTGGACCTCCCTGCTCCTCGTGAACACGCATGTGCTTGGTCAGGTGATCTGAACGCATGAAGACTCGTGGACAAACGCTGCAGCTGAATCGCTTGGTGCCGGTGTGTGTCTGCAGGTGACGCTGCAGCTCGTCTGAGCGAGTAAAGCGTTTCCCACAGAACAGCCAGTTGCAGACGAAGGGCCGGTCACCACTGTGCCAGCGAAGGTGAGCTTTCAGGTGTGAGGTTTTCACATAGGCCTTCCCACAGCCCGGGATGTGGCAGTTGTGCAGGTGTTTGCGCTTGTTGGCATCATCACCATCGTTGTTGGTTCCTAGTGACTCCGCACTGAGGCAGTTTGGGCAGCGACAGGCCGTTTGACCCGGAGCTCTGGTGCCGGAACGGCGCTGCGACCTGGGACGAGCTGAACCGCTCGCTCCTTCCTGTGACTCTTCCAGGGAAAAGGAGTTGGCGTGGTGTGGAGTGTGAAGCATGTCCGGTGCCAGCGGTTCCATTTTAAAACCATCAGGGGGGTAAAGTGGACCAGCGTGGGGTGACGTCGGCAGGCAGCACATCTGAGCCTCAGGGTTGTAGGTGCTGACGGCTGGCTGCAAGCCCATGGACCCACCCTGACCCATTGCCCCACCCCCGACCCCAAGTGATGGTGACCCCTGCAAGTCCATCCAGCCTCCTGCAGCTCCACTGTGTAGGTCCCACCAACCAGACATGCCTACTTCTTCCGGGCCTCCAGGGGGCGCCGCCCGCAGCCATGGTTCATATGGGTGTGCCATGAAGTGTGTGTGTGTGTGTGTGTGTGTGTGTGTGTGTGTGTGTGAGAGAGAGAGTAAGTATTAGTGTAAGTTTGTGTGTGTGTATGAGAGAGAGAAGTGGCTTGGTGTGTATAAGCAGGATCACTTGTCTGGAGAAACTGGAACACAGGAGATCTGTGGAGGAAAAACAAGCAGGTGAGGAGACGTCACTGCAGCCTTCTGCCCCATTCTGCACTACGGCAGGGGTGTGTTCCACCACCACAGGTGTAACGTCCACACTGACATTTTGTAGAAAATATTGTAAACATGAATCACTCTGCAGATGCACAAACACATTTTCTTGCTTTCTTTCTTACACACACACACACACACACACACACGCACACACACGCACACATACTCTTGCTGACAGCAGTGTCTTACTCTGAAGGCCTTGCCCTGGTGCTGATGGCTTTGACTCCCCCTCCTCACCACACAAACACACACACACACACACACACACACACAGTGAGGAAAGACATAAAAACATGTCTGAACATGAAACACACACACACACACACACACACACACAACACACACACACACACACACACACACACACACAAACATACATCTAAACTGCCGGGTACTTCCCACAAGCTGGAGAAGAAGCTGTATTTAAAGGAAGTGTGTGTGTGTGTGTGTGTGTGTGTGTGTGTGTGTGTGTGCGCGCGCGCTTATGGATGTATTACCTTAATATTCTTTTGTTTGTAAACACAATTAATACTTACAGTGTGTTCACTGTAATGTGTGTGTGTGTGTGTGTGTGTGTGTGTGTGTGTGTGTGTGCGCACGAGTAAGAAGTGTGTATGTGTGTGTGGGGGTACATTTATTGCAGGTAGGTGGATTCCAGCTGTGAAGACCTGCTGACAGATGTAGCCCCGCCCACTAGGAAGGGGGAGGGGGTGGCTAAAGTAAGTGTGTGTGTGTATGTGTGTGTGATTTATAAAGCAAACAGGTTTAACTGTCTGCCAGACAGACATACAAATGAAGCCTGGCAACATGCCACTACCTCACACACACACACACACACACACAGTACATTCTGACACTGCTCAAACCATTTACACATACAAATCCAACACAAGTAGGTTTTCTGTGAGACCTGTGTGTTTGTGTGTGTGTGTGTGTGTGTGTGTGTGTGTGTGTGTGTGTGTGTGTGTGTGTGTGTGTGTGTGTGAAAATGTGTGTGTATGTGTGTGTGTGTTGGTGGGAAGAGGGGGTTGATTTAGAGCATGGGAATTAGGATCACTCACAACACAAATGCAGCCACTTAATCCATTTAAGTCAGAACACCACAGAAGATCCTGTACACACAGGAACACACACACACACACACACACACACACACAGTTTAAATGTGTGTGTGTGTGTGTGTGTGTGTGTGTGTGTGTGTTTGTAGACTCAGTAAGAGCCATAAACAGAGAGGAGACTTGGTGGGGCCAGTTCTGTGTGTGTGTGTGTGTGTGTGTGTGTGTGTGTGTGTGTAGAAGATAAAGTGCACTTCAGAGCCCACTAAGGCCAAAACACACACACTTGCACACACACACTGTGCTCATTAAACTCTTTGGGTTCTTTCCTTCAGCATGCTGTGATATTTGAGAAGATCCACATCAGCAATTAATCAACAACCCACAGATCTCCCCACAGATTAATTACTGCAGACACACACAGACGGGGACATCTACAGATGATCAGTAGTGTCTGAAACACAGACGGGGACATCTACATTCGATCAATAGTGTCTGGAATACAGAAGGGACATATACAGTTGACTGATAGCATCAATCAATAGAAATATGAAGCTCAGACTGTGGGCAACGTTATTCTGCTAGTCTGAGGTTTATAACGTACCACACCACACACTCATAAACCCTCCACTTGTTCAGCAAACACCTCAACCTCACTACAAACCCATTAAATAAGAGATAGAAGTGTTGAGAATGTTTGTTCAAGTATAACTTTTCCAGAGACAGTGAGGCAGTAAGTTGGATAAGACGTTGTGATGGTAAGATGGGAGGCTGTAAGTTGGGTGAGACGGTGAGGCAGTAAGTTGGGTGAGACGGTGAGGCAGGAAGTTGGGTGAGACGGTGAGGCAGTAAGTTGGGTGAGACGGTGAGGCAGTAAGTTGGGTGAGACGGTGAGGCAGGAAGTTGGGTGAGATGGTGAGGCAGGAAGTTGGGTGAGACGGTGAGGCAGTAAGTTGGGTGAGATGGTGTGATGGTGAGGCAGCAAATGTCATGAGACATGAGGCAGAAAGTTGGGTAAGATGGTGTAATGGTGAGGCAGTGAGTTGGATAAAACGATGTGAAGGTGAGATGGTGTGTTGGTGAGGCAGTAAGTTTCATGAGACATGAGACGGAGTGAGACAGTTAGGCAGTAAGTTGGGTGAGACTGTGTGAAGGTGAGATGGTGTGATGGTGAGGCAGAAAGTTGGGTAAGACGGTGTAATTGTAAGACTGTGAGGCAGTAAGTTGGGTGAGGCGGTGTGACAGTGAGGCAGTAAGTTGGGTGAGGTGTGACTGTGAGACAGTGAGGCAGTAAGTTGGGTGAGACGGTGTGACTGTGAGACGGTGTGACTGTGAGACGGTGTGACTGAGACAGTGAGGCAGTAAGTTGGGTGAGACGGTGTGGCGGTGAGGTAGTCAGTTGGGTGAAACGGTGTGACGGTGAGGCAGTAAATGTCGTGAGACGTGAGGCAGTAAGTTGGGTAAGACAGTGACAAATGGTGTGAAGGTGAGAGTGTGACTGTGAGACAGGGAGGCAGTAAGTTGGGTGAGACGGTGTGTGACGGTGTGTGACGGTGAGGCAGTAAGTTGGGTGAGGCCGTGTGTGACGGTGTGACGGTAAGGCAGTAAGTTGGGTGAGACAGTGTGATTGTGAGACAGTGAGATGTGAGGCAGTAAGGTAGGTGAGACGGTCACAAATGGCGTGAAGGTAAGACAGTGTGACTGTGAGACAGTGAGTCAGTACGTTGGGTGAGACAGTGAGACGGTATGACTGTGAGGCAGTACGTTGGGTGAGACGGGGTGTGACGGTGAGATGTGAGGCAGTAAGTTGGGTGAGACGGCGTGTGACAGTGAGACGGTGTGATTGTGAGACAGTGAGATGTGAGGCAGTAAGGTAGGTGAGACGGTCACAAATGGTGTGAAGGTGAGACAGTGTGACTGTGAGACAGTGAGTCAGTACGTTGGGTGAGACAGTGAGACGGTATGACTGTGAGGCAGTAAGTTGGGTGAGACGGTGTGTGACGGTGTGACGTTGAGGCAGTAAGTTGGGTGAGACGGTGTGTGACGGTGTGTGACGGTGTGACGGTGAGATGGTGAGGCAGTAGGTTGGGTGAGACGGTGTGTGATGGTGTGACGGTGAGATGGTGAGATGTGAGGCAGTAAGTTGGGTGAGACGGTGTGTGACGGTGTGACGGCGAGATGGTGAGATGTGACGACGAGGCAGTAAGTTGGGTGAGACGGTGTGTGACGGTGTGACGGTGAGATGGTGAGATGTGAGGCAGTAAGTTGGGTGAGACGGTGTGTGATGGTGTGACGGTGAGATGTGAGGCAGTAAGTTGGGTGAGACGGTGTGTGACGGTGTGTGACGGTGTGACGGTGAGACGTGAGGCAGTAGGTTGGGTGAGACGGTGTGTGATGGTGTGACGGTGAGATCGTGAGATGTGAGGCAGTAAGTTGGTTGAGACGGTGTGTGACGGTGTGACGGTGAGACGTGAGGCAGTAAGTTGGGTGAGACGGTGTGTGACGGTGTGACGGTGAGGCAGTAAGTTGGGTGAGACGGTGTGTGACTGTGTGTGACGGTGTGTGACGGTATGACGGTGAGGCAGTAAGTTGGGTGAGACGGTGTGTGACGGTGTGTGACGGTGTGTGACGGTGAGGCAGTAAGTTGGGTGAGACGGTGTGTGACGGTGTGACGGTGAGACAGCGCATACGTGTTATTTTTCATGATTTCATGACATGATTCCATCCTGTCCATTTTTTTTATATTTAATACAAATCTTATTTATTTCCTTAATAAATATAAATATTCACGCTGAGTTTAACTCAATCACTTCTGAACTGTTAAGCTGCAGGAAATAAAGTGCATACAGCAGTGTGGAGATCACAAGACCCATGGTGACGGTGGTGAGAAGAGAAGCTCGTTGGTTTAGACCAGTTTCAGCTGGCAGACGTTAGATCATCAGAATTCACCAAAGCTCTGAGCCGGTACAGACCAGTGAGGGAAGGACCAAACACAAAACCCTCACACCTGCATTTACACCCAATTCAATTTAGGATTGACTTCGAGAAAATCTCATCATCTGGATCTCAAAACAATTCAACTTCTAAAGTTCTGGATTAGAAAGAACATCAGACATCAGTAAAGTGTCTTGTCCAACTCAGGGAAATAAACACACACACACACACACACACACACAAAACACAACTCTCTCTCTCTTTCTGAATGTATATATTTATATGAAAGTGTAAAAGAATGAGAACAGGGTCACATCTGGATTACATGCACGTGAGCAGTGTGTGGAATCGGACCCAGTAACACGGTTTGGAATATAAATCACACCGGAACCGAACTTTAACGCGTTCACACTTTCCTTCTAAATACAAGTTTCAGTCCTTTAGTGCTCAGATGAGTGAGTCGCGTGCGCGCACCGTGTCCGTGTTTCCCTGAACTTTTTCAGAAACGTTTGCGTTCATTTTTTTCTCTCTAAAAAACAATCAAAGAAAGAAATAAAATATCTGAAAGATTGGAGTTTTTTTTACCTGTGTGACGGTGAGAAGCTTCACCTGAGCGTTTCACGGCTGCACGCGCTTCGGAGATCTCTCCACACTACTCCACACTGGACCGGAGCGGATCGGATGTGCGCGCGCGGATTTACTTTATGACGTGAATGTTCACGGAGCCACACCTTTCCACCGCGCGACTCTTTGAAGTTGAAGGAAGCTGCGCGCGGAGGGATTCGTGTTTATTCCTGTGTGTGTGTGTGTGTGTGTGTGTGTGTCGGTGTGTGTGTGTGTGTGTGTGTGTGTGTTAAATTCAGTGTTAATTCAGATCCACTCCATCAGCAACATCTGTAAATCTGTAGCCCTGTCACTACCCCAATAACTACCCATTTTAGTAACTCTAGCCAGTAGCTTTGTCAGTACCCCCTGTCACTGTCTTTTTTTCAGTACCCTGTCAGTACCCCGTTACTCCAGTCATTAGTGTTACTCAAGTCAGGAGACTCTCAGTGTCTCAACCCGGATAAATGTGGAGGTTTGTGTTATGAAGGACATCCAGCATAAAACATGTGCCAAATCAAATATACAGAAATCAGAATTTCATAGCGGATTGGTGGAGCAACCAACAACCACCACAGGTATCATTAACAACAGGGTACCGGTGTAAATTGTGCTGCTGTTGGCCGAAGGAGGAGAAGGAGAGGAGGAAGACGTCTACAGAGAGAGCAGGGAAAGGAGAAGTGGAGGAGATTGGAGGTTCAGGTTGGTACTGTAAATGTTGGTACTATGAGGGAAAAAGGGAGAGAGGGAGCTGATATGATGGAGAGGAGAAAGGTAGATATGTTGTGTGTTCAGGAGACCAAGTGGAAAGGGAGGTGTTTAAACTGTTCTATCATGGTGTGGATGGAAAGAGAAATGGTGTAGGGGTGATTCTGAAGGAAGAGTACAGTAAGAGTGTAGTGGAGGTGAAGAGAGTTTCTGATAGGGTGATGAACGTGAAGCTGGAAGTTGACGGGATGATAAATGTCATCAGTGCTTATGCTCCACTAGTGGGTTGTGAGATGGAGGAGAAGGAAAAATTCTGGAGTGAGTTAGATGAAGTGGTAGAAGGTGAACCTAGAAATGAAAGATTGGTGATTGGGGCAGACTTAAATGGGCATGTAGGTGAAGGGAACAGAGGTGATGAGGAGGTGATGGTAGGTATGGTTTTAAGGAGAGGAATGTGGAAGGGCAGATAGTGGTAGATTTTGCTAAAAGGATGGAAATGGCAGTGGTGAACACGTATTTTAAGGAGAAGGAGGATCATAGGGTGATGTATAAGAGTGGAGGAAGGTGCACACAGGCGGATTATATCTTCATGGATGAGTGCTCACCAACTAAAACTCAACCCCTGCAAAATAGAACTGTTGGTCATCCCAGGTGATTCATCTCCAGGTCAAGATCTCGAAATAACACTTCATGACTCTCTGCTCTCCCCTTCAGCCACTGCTCGTAACCTTGGGTTAACTATGGACAATGAACTGTCTTTCTTCCCACATGTCGCTAATGTTGCTCGTTCTTATCGTTTTCTTCTCTATAACATCCGAAGGATTCGACCATTTCTGTCCACACAGGCTGCCCAGATCCTTGTTCAGTCTCTTGTCATTTCAATACTTGACTACTGCAGCTCTCTGCTGGCAGGTCTTCCCCTGAACGCTATTCGTCCACTGCAAATGATCCAAAACGCAGCTACACGACTTGTGTTCAATCAGCCCAAGTTCTTCCACACCACCCCACTGCTGCTCCTCCACTGGCTTCCAGTAGCTGCACGTATCAGATTCAAAACACTGATGCTTGCCTACAAGGCCAAAAATGGACCAGCACCATCTTACCTGTCTGAGATCCTCCAGCACTGCTCGACTGGTACCACCTTCTCTCAGAATGAGAGGTAAGTACACTTCAAGGCTCTTCTCTGTTCTGGCACCGAGGTGGTGGAATGAACTTCCCCTAGATGTCCATACAGCAGAGTCCCTGACTATCTTCAATCGACGACTGAAGACCTTCATCTTCCTGAAACACTTAAATTAGCACTTTCCAAGTTTGTAGAATTCAAGAGTTATATTTATATTAAAGTTTGTAATCTTGCGTACAGTGTAGATTTATTCATTACTAGAGATTTAAGGCACTTTTGTACGTCGCTCTGGATAAGGGCATCAGCTAAATGCCGCAAATGTAAATGTAAATGTAAATGATTATGTTTTATGTAGGAGATGCAACCTGAAAGAGACTGTAAGGTGTTGGCGGGGGACAGTGTAGCTAGACAGCATCGGATGGTTGTCTGTAGGATGGTTTTAGAGGTGAAGAAGAAGAGAAGGAGAGTGAGGACTGAAAGAAGAATAAGATGGTGGAAGCTGAAGGAGGAAGACTGTAGTGTGAGGTTCATGGAAGAGGTCAGACAGGAGCTCGGTGGTGGTGAAGAGGTGCTGGATGATTGTGGAACTACTGCAGACGTGATAATTCAATTCAATTCAATTCATTTTTATTTGTATAGCGCTTTTAACAATGAACATTGTCTCAAAGCAGCTTTACACAGATAATGTGGTGATTAAATGTAAATATGTTCTTTGTAAGTATGTTTGTCCCTGATGAGCAACTGTGGCAAGGAAAAACTCCCCGAGATGGCAAAGGAAGAAACCTTGAGAGGAACCAGACTCAAGAGGGAACCCATCCTCATCTGGGTTGCACCAAATGTCCATTTGAAGCATATATGCAAAGTTGCGGGTACAGTGATGATGATCAGAAGCAAACTGCACTCGAGTCAGTGCAGCAGACCGCTGACACCAACTACAGTCAATCCGTCCTCAAAGCACCCGTTCTACTCCGGAATTACATGGAACCACCCAAGGTGTTGATGAGAGACCGTCCCGAGCTGCACAGAAGTGTGAAGATCCACGGAGGGGAGAGGGGCAGGAACAGTGGTCACTGGAGCCTCAGGAGCATGTTTAACTCGACCGAAGAGAGAGAGAGAGAGAGAGAGAGAGAGAGAGAGAGAGGGTGACGGGAAGAGAAGGATATGGATTATTAAGTGTAACTATTGGTGTATGAAAGTTAATGTCACTGTGCAGTTTGGACTCCGGCAAGACTCGCTATGGCAGCATAACTAAAAGAGAGAACCAGAAGGTAACACAGACATGAGGGATCTCTGGGATGAGGCGACCCACCACACCACCGTTCAACAAACCTGAGTGAGCGTGTGAATGTGAGGGGCGACAGCATACAAATATACCAGTTCACCAAACACTCTATATCCATGCCCTCAGATCTGTGCCCTTACCTAAGAAAAATCTACTGATAAAAGGCTTGACTAAATAAATAAGTTTTCAACCTCGACTTGAACACTGAGACTGTGTCCGAGTCCCGAACACTGATTGGAAGGCTGTTCCATAACTGTGGGGCTTTATAAGAAAGATCTGCCCCTGCTGTAGTCTTCATTATTTGAGGAACCAACAGATAGCCAGCACCTTTTGATCTAAGTAGGCGTGGAGGATCATACTGGTACAGAAGTTCACTCAGATACTGCGGTGCGAGACCGTTAAGTGCTTTATACGTCAGTAGTAATATTTTATAATCAATGCGAGATTTGATTGGGAGCCAGTGTAGACTAATTAAAACAGGGGTGATGTGGTCATATTTCCTAGATCTAGTGAGGACCCTTGCTGCTGCATTCTGGACTAACTGAAGCTTATTTATGCACTTACTCGCACACCCAGACAGTAAAGCGTTACAGTAGTCTAATCTAGAAGTAACAAAAGCATGAACTAGTTTCTATAACTATAAGGGAGACAGCTTTAAAGGTTCTTGGTGTGACATCTGGAAATAGAAATGAAGACAAAGAAACATGGTGGTGGTGGAATGAGGAAGTGCAGGAGAGCAGAAGTTGGACACTAAGGAATGAGAAAAGGATTTGTAGCGATTGTCCAGGCAGAGGAACCGAGCTGGGAAGGATGTGCTAGAAGTTAGAGCAATAAAGGATGGAGATGGAAATGTGTTGACTAGTAAGAAGAGTGTGATGAGAAGATGGAGGGATTATTTTGAGCAGCTGATGAACGAGGAAAATGAGAAAGAGAGAAGGTTGGATGGTGTGGAGATGGTGAAGCAGGAAGTATGGGAGTGACGAGGATGGACAGGATTAGAAATAAGTTTAATAGAGGGACAGTGCATGTAGGACACTTTGGAGACACGGTGAGGGAGGTGAGATTGAGATGGTTTGGATATGTGCAGAGGAGGGACATGGGGTATATCAGTAGGAGAATGCTGAGAATGGAGCCACCAGGAAGGAGGAAAAGAGGAAGACCAAGGAGGAGGTTTATGGATGTGGTGAGGGAAGAATCCAGGTAGTTGGGTTGAAAGAGGGAGATGTAGAGGACGACAATATGTATGGAGACAGATGATCCGCTGTGGCAACCCCTGATGGGAGCAGCCAAAAGAAAAGAAGAAGAATCAGTTTCCCATCAGTACCCCTTTCAATAGCTTTGTCAGTAGTCCTGTTAGTACCCCTGTCAATGCCCCTGTCAGTATCTTTTTTCAGTACTCCTATCAGTAAACCAATCAGTATCTTTGTAAGTACCCTTGTCTGTACCCCTATCAGTATCTTTGGAAGTACCCTTGTCTGTACCCATGTCAGTATCTTTGTAAGTACCCTTGTCTGTACCTCTATCAGTATCTTTGGCAGTACCCTTGTCTGTACCCCTGTCAGTATCTTTGTAAGTACCCTTGTCTGTACCCCTGTCAGTATCTTTGTAAGTACCCCTGTCTGTACCCCTATCAGTATCTTTGGCAGTATCCTAGTCTGTACCCCTGTCAGTATCTTTGCAAGTACCCTTGTCTGTACCGCTATCAGTATCTTTGGCAGTAGCCATGTTTGTACCCCTGTCAGAATGCTTGTCAGTACCCCTGTCCATATATTTGTCAGCCCCCCTGTCAGTAGCTCTGCCAGTGCCTTAGTCAGTATCGCTGTCATTAGATCTGTGTCACCATGTTGAGCTAATTAAATAAGATTATTTTTCTTGGTTAAGGATCTGTACAAACATCTTACATACACCAACAGGTGATCTCAGATCCACATCCTGCAGGACACGTATCATGTACACCGAAATCTGTACTACACCATGCACAGCACTGCTGGAGTCTGGAGGTGTTAATTAATTCTTTACAGCAGCAGCTCTGACAGTAGGGCAGGAACAGAGAGAGACCAGAGAGAGATCAGAATGAGAGAAGAGAGAGATCAGAATGAGATCAGAGAGAGATCAGAATGAGATCGGAGAGAGATCAGATTGAGAATTGAGAGATATCAGATTGAGATCAGAGAGAGATCAGATGGAGATCTTAGAGATATCAAATTGAGATCAGAGAGAGAGATCAGACTGAGAACAGAGAGAGAGAGAGAGAGAGAGATCAGAATGAGATCTGAGAGATCATGTTGAGATCAGTGAGATATCAGATTGAGAACAGAGTGAGATCAGATTTAGAAAAGAGAGAGAGCTCAGACTGAGAACAGATTGAGAGATTAGAGAGAAAGATTGGATTGAGAACAGAGAGAGATCAGATTGAGAAAAGAGAGAGAGAGAGCTCAGACTGAGAACAGATTGAGAGATTGGAGAGAAAGATCGGATTGAGAACAGAGAGAGGTCAGATTAAGATCTGAGAGAGATCAGATTGAGAACAGAGAAAGATCATAGAGAGATCAGATTGAGAACAGAGAAAGATCAGAGAGGAGTCAGATTGAGATCAGAGAGAGATCAGATTGAGATCAAAGAAAGATCAGAGAGAAATCAGATTAAGAACAGAGAGCGATCAGAGAGAGATCAGATTGAAAACAGAGAAAGATCAGATTAAGAAATGAGCGAGAGAGCCCAGACTGAGAATAGATTGAGAACAGAGAGAGAGACCAGAGAGATCAGAGAAAGGTTAGAGAGAGAGATCATATTTAGAAAAAAGAGAGAGATCAGACAGAACAGATTGAGAGATTAGAGAGAAAGATCAGATTGAGAAAAGAGAGCTCAGACTGAGAACAGATTGAGAGATTAGAGAGAAAGATTGGATTGAGAACAAAGAGAGATCAGATTGAAAACAGAGAAAATCAGAGAGAGATCAGATTGAGAAAAAGAGAGAGTTTAAATTGACAACAAATTAAAATAAGAGAGAGATCAGACTGAGAACAGAGAGTTCAGATTAAGATCAGATAGAGATCAGAGCGAGATCAGATTGAGTTCAGAGAGAGATCAGATTGAGATTGGAGAGAGATCATATTGAGATCAGAAAGAGATCATAGAGATCAGATTGAGATTGGAGAGAAATCAGATTGGGATTGAAGAGAGATCAGATCGAGATCAGATTGGGATTGGAGATTGATCAGATTGAGATCAGATAGAGATCAGATTGAGATCAGAGAGAGGATGGTGAGGGAATGAGTGTTTGTAGCTGCTATAACATGGCATTATTTCACAGATATTCAACATTATAATAAAATCAGATCATGATAATGACTTCATTTACTAATAAAATTCATTATAATTATTTAATTACTACGGTTTATAAGGAGAAGAGAGAGAGAGATTGTGTGTGTGTGTGTGTGTGTGTGTGTGTGTGTGTGTGTGTGTGTGTGTGTGTGTGTTTGAGAGAGAGGTACAGAGTGAGACAAACTTGAGTGTTGATGTGCAGTCAGTTTCTCAGCTTCACTCATCAGAGAAGAGATGTCTGTGATCTCTATCACACACACACACACACACACACACACACACACACACACACTAGAGGCTTTACTCTTGTTTCGACTTGTCAGATGAAAACCTCACACAGCTGGAACAGACAGGAAACAATTTCATCTGTCTCACTGTCATCTCACTGATCTCTGTCTCTGTCCTCTCTCTCTCTCTCTCTCTCTCTCTCTCACTAATGCATTCATATCATTTCACAACACACCCACACCCACACACACACACACACACACACACACACACACACACACACACATACACACACTTAAATACTCAGCAATACTTTATTTATTTGCCACTTTCGTTCATCGAAACGCACACACACACACACATATACACACACACACACACACACACACACACACACACACACATATGCACACTATGCAAACAGGTATTATGGCGTGTTTGCAGTAGACATGTTCTTTTTGTGTGTGAGATAAGCGTTTAGCTTTAATTTGCTCTCTGTCTCACACTCGGCCACATGGCTTTGTTCTACATCCCATAATAACACACAAGTTCCATAGTGTATATTGTGTATCTGTGCACATATTATACACACTATCTATACACTATCTATAAACCTGTCTCTCTCTCTCTCTCTCTCTCTCTCTCTCTCTCTCTCTCTCTCTCTCTCTCTCTCTCTCTTCCCACCCCAGAGAAGCCCTGCTCGGCCGAACCGGACCAGGAGAAGCCCTGCTCAGCTAAACCGGGCCTGGAAGCTGAAAAAGTCACAGTAGACTCTGGAGCGAGGGATTATGGAAAGAGAACGAAGCTTTATGAGTTTATAAGACAGAAAGGTGTTGATGTGCTGCAGGAGACCCACAGTGACAGCAGTAACGCTGCTGGGTGAAGGAGTGGGACGAGTTGGTGATTTTAAGCCACAACACGTCACTTAGTGGTGCTGACCTGCTTTTTACTCGCAATTTTAATCCTGTTTCTTACACTGTAGAAGAAATTCTAAACGGGAGGCTTTTAAAAGTAAAAGTTTTTTGTGAGAATGAGGTTTTAGTGTTTATCTGTGTGGAACACCAGTGCAGTGGAGAGAATTAAGTTTTTACACAAACTCAACAATGTTATTTTAAACTGCAGTTTTTAGTTTTGGGGGTGATTTTCATTTTACCTCGTAGCTTCCCGTAAGGGTCTGTGGGAGTTGGTGGAGACCCTTGATCTCTGTGACATATGGAGAAATTTTTATAAAAAACAAAGACAGTACCCGTGGACCAGTATGGTTCAGTGCACCATCAGTAAAAAGAACATAAAACCTAAGAGCAGCTACTGGTATTTTAACAACGCACTTTTAGAAGATTCTAATTTTAGAGAGTCTTTCATTTTTTATGGAATTGTTTTAAACTGGCATATTAAAACTTTCCAAAATAAAATGAATGACCTGTTAGACACTACATCACAGGGGGCGCTGGTCCACTCATGTTTTATAAGTGTCACTGAGATGGATGCTCCTTCTAAATTCTTCTTCAGTTTAGAACAAAAGAATGGACAGAAAAGATTTACGCATGGTGAGTGAAAAGAATCAGAGCCTAATGAACATTCGAAGCTGTATAGCAGTGAGAGGTCAGCGGCACAGGCAGTGGAGAAGAGGTTCCTCAAAGACCTGCCTAAGCTCACAGAGTCAGTGGCCAGGGAGTTGACACTGGCTAAGCTTCAGGAGGTTCTACAGGGCATGGAGAACGGGTGGGTGCCAGGTATAGATAGTCTCCCTGTGGGGTTTTTCAAGGTGTTCTGGGCAGTAATAGGGCAAGACGTGCTGGAGGTCCTACAGGACAGTGTTACAGGAGGTCAGCTCCCATCAAGCTGCAGGAGTATGTAGGGTGTGTGTGTATAGATACAGTATACAGGATGTACAGTATGTAAGGTGTGTATATAGATACAGTATACAGGATGTACAGTATGTAAGGTGTGTATAGATACAGTATACAGGATGTACAGTATGTAAGGTGTGTATATAGATACAGTATACAGGATGTACAGTATGTAAGGTGTGTATATAGATACAGTATACAGGATGTACAGTATGTAGGTGTGTATAGATACAGTATACAGGATGTACAGTATGTAGTGTGTATAGATACAGTATACAGGATGTACAGTATGTAGGTGTGTATAGATACAGTATACAGGATGTACAGTATGTAAGGTGTGTATATAGATACAGTATACGGATGTACAGTATGTAAGGTGTGTGTATAGATACAGTATACAGGATGTACAGTATGTAGGTGTGTATAGATACAGTATATGGGATGTACAGTATGTAAGGTGTGTGTATATAGATACAGTATATGGGATGTACAGTATGTACGGTGTGTATATAGATACAGTATACAGGATGTACAGTATGTAGGGTGTGTATAGATACAGTATACAGGATGTACAGTATGTAGGGTGTGTATAGATACAGTATACAGGATGTATAGTATGTAAGGTGTGTATATAGATACAGTATACGGGATGTACAGTATGTAAGGTGTGTGTGTATAGATACAGTATACAGGATGTACAGTATGTAGGTGTGTATAGATACAGTATACAGGATGTACAGTATGTAAGGTGTGTGTATAGATACAGTATACAGGATGTACAGTATGTAGGGTGTGTATAGATACAGTATACAGGATGTACAGTATGTAAGGTGTGTGTATAGATACAGTATACAGGATGTACAGTATGTAAGGTGTGTGTATAGATACAGTATACAGGATGTACAGTATGTAGGGTGTGTATAGATACAGTATAGGATGTACAGTATGTAAGGTGTGTGTGTGTATAGATACAGTATACAGGATGTACAGTATGTAAGGTGTGTGTGTATAGATACAGTATACAGGATGTACAGTATGTAGGGGGTGTGTATAGATACAGTATACGGGATGTACAGTATGTAAGGTGTGTGTATGGATATAGATACAGTATACAGGATGTACAGTATGTAAGGTGTGTGTGTATATAGATACAGTATACAGGATGTACAGTATGTAAGGTGTGTGTGTATAGATACAGTATACAGGATGTACAGTATGTAGGGTGTGTGTATAGATACAGTATACGGGATGTACAGTATGTAAGGTGTGTGTGTGTATAGATACAGTATACAGGATGTACAGTATGTAAGGTGTGTGTATGGATACAGTATACAGGATGTACAGTATGTAAGGTGTGTGTATGGATACAGTATACAGGATGTACAGTATGTAAGGTGTGTGTATGGATACAGTATACGGGATGTACAGTATGTAAGGTGTGTGTATGGATATGGTATACGGGATGTACGGTATGTAAGGTGTGTGTATGGATATGGTATACGGGATGTACAGTATGTAAGGTGTGTGTGTGTATATAGATACAGTATACAGGATGTACAGTATGTAGGGTGTGTATAGATACAGTATACAGGATGTACAGTATGTAGGGTGTGTATAGATACAGTATACGGGATGTACAGTATGTAAGGTGTGTGGGTATAGATACAGTATACAGGATGTACAGTATGTAAGGTGTGTGTATAGATACAGTATACAGGATGTACAGTATGTGTGTATATAGATACAGTATACAGTATGTAAGGTGTATATAGATACAGTATACAGGATGTACAGTATGTAGGGTGTGTGTATGGATATGGTATAGGATGTACAGTATGTAAGGTGTGTGTATGGATATAGTATACAGGATGTACAGTATGTAAGTGTGTGTGTGTATGGATATGGTATACGGGATGTACGGTACATAAGGTGTGTGTATGGATATGGTATACGGGATGTACAGTATGTAGGGTGTGTGTATAGATAGTATACAGGATGTACAGTATGTAAGGTGTGTATGGATATACAGTATACAGGATGTACAGTATGTAAGGTGTGTGTATGGATATAGTATACAGGATGTACAGTATGTAAGGTGTGTGTATGGATACAGTATACAGGATGTACAGTATGTAAGGTGTGTGTATGGATACAGTATACAGGATGTACAGTATGTAAGGTGTGTGTGTATGGATATGGTATACAGGATGTACAGTATGTAGGTGTGTGTGTATGGATACAGTATACGGATGTACAGTATGTAAGGTGTGTATGGATATGGTATACAGGATGTACAGTATGTGTGTGTGTATGGATACAGGTATACAGGATGTACAGTATGTGTGTGTATATGGATATGGTATACGGATGTACAGTATGTAGGTGTGTATGGATAGATACAGTATACAGGATGTACAGTATGTAGGTGTGTATGGATACAGTATACGGATGTACAGTATGTAAGGTGTGTGTATGATATGGTATACAGGATGTACAGTATGTAAGGTGTGTATGGATATGGTATACGGATGTACAGTATGTAAGGTGTGTGTATGGATATGGTATACAGGATGTACAGTATGTAAGGTGTGTATGGATATGGTATACAGGATGTACAGTATGTAAGGTGTGTGTATAGATACAGTATGTACAGTATGTAGGTGTGTATGGATACAGGTATACAGGATGTAGTATGTAAGGTGTGTATATGGATATGGTATACAGGATGTACAGTATGTAAGGTGTGTGTGTATAGATAGTATACAGGATGTACAGTATGTAAGGTGTGTATATAGATACAGTATACAGGATGTACAGTATGTAAGGTGTGTGTATAGATACATGGTATACAGGATGTACAGTATGTAAGGTGTGTATGGATAGATACAGTATACGGATGTACAGTATGTAAGGTGTGTGTATATGGATACAGTATACAGGATGTACAGTATGTAGGTGTGTGTATGGATACAGTATACAGGATGTACGGTATGTAAGGTGTGTGTATGGATACAGGTATACAGGATGTACGGTATGTAAGGTGTGTGTATGGATATGGTATACGGGATGTACGGTATGTAAGGTGTGTGTATGGATACGGTATACGGGATGTACGGTATGTAAGGTGTGTGTATGGATATGGTATACGGGATGTACAGTATGTAAGGTGTGTGTATGGATACAGTATACGGATGTACAGTATGTAAGGTGTGTGTGTATAGATACAGTATACAGGATGTACAGTATGTAAGGTGTATATGGATATGGTATACAGGATGTACAGTATGTAAGGTGTGTGTATGGATACAGGTATACAGGATGTACAGTATGTAAGGTGTGTGTATGGATATGGTATACGGGATGTACAGTATGTAAGGTGTGTGTATGGATATGGTATACGGGATGTACAGTATGTAGGGTGTGTGTATGGATATGGTATACAGGATGTACAGTATGTAGGTGTGTGTATGGATATGGTATACGGGATGTACAGTATGTAAGGTGTGTGTATGGATATGGTATACGGGATGTACAGTATGTAAGGTGTGTGTGTATGGATATGGTATACAGGATGTACAGTATGTAGGTGTGTGTATGGATATGGTATACAGGATGTACAGTATGTAGGTGTGTGTATGGATATGGTATACGGATGTACAGTATGTAGGTGTGTGTATGGATATGGTATACGGATGTACGGTATGTAAGGTGTGTATGGATATGGTATACGGATGTACAGTATGTAGGTGTGTATGGATATGGTACAGGATGTACAGTATGTAAGGTGTGTGTATGGATATGGTATACGGGATGTACAGTATGTAAGGTGTGTGTATGGATATGGTATACGGGATGTACGGTATGTAAGGTGTGTGTATGGATATGGTATACAGGATGTACAGTATGTAGGTGTGTATATGGATATGGTATACAGGATGTACAGTATGTAGGTGTGTGTATGGATATGGTATACGGGATGTACAGTATGTAAGGTGTGTGTATGGATATGGTATACAGGATGTACGGTATGTAAGGTGTGTGTATGGATATGGTATACAGGATGTACAGTATGTAAGGTGTGTGTGGATATGGTATATGGATGTACAGTATGTAAGTGTGTGTATGGATATGGTATACGGATGTACAGTATGTAAGGTGTGTGTGTGTGTATGGATATATGGTATACAGGATGTACAGTATGTAAGTGTGTGTATGGATATGGTATACGGATGTACAGTATGTAGGGTGTGTATGGATATGGTATACGGATGTACAGTATGTAAGGTGTGTGTATGGATATGGTATACGGGATGTACAGTATGTAGGGTGTGTGTATGGATATGGTATACAGGATGTACGGTATGTAAGGTGTGTGTATGGATATGGTATACGGATGTACAGTATGTAGGGTGTGTATGGATATGGTATACGGATGTACGGTATGTAAGGTGTGTGTATGGATATGGTACAGGATGTACGGTATGTAAGGTGTGTATGGATATAGTATACAGGATGTACAGTATGTAAGGTGTGTATGGATATGGTATACAGGATGTACAGTATGTAAGGTGTGTATGGATACAGTATACAGGATGTACAGTATGTAAGGTGTGTGTATGGATATGGTATACAGGATGTACAGTATGTAAGGTGTGTGTGTATGGATATGGTATACAGGATGTACAGTATGTAAGGTGTGTGTATGGATACAGTATACAGGATGTACAGTATGTAGGTGTGTGTATGGATATGTATACAGGATGTACAGTATGTAGGTGTGTGTATGGATATGGTATACAGGATGTACAGTATGTAAGGTGTGTATGGATATATACAGGATGTACAGTATGTAAGGTGTGTGTGGATATGGTATCGGATGTACAGTATGTAAGGTGTGTGTGTGTATATAGATACAGTATACAGGATGTACAGTATGTAAGGTGTGTGTATATGGATATGGTATACGGGATGTACAGTATGTAGGGTGTGTGTATGGATATGGTATACGGATGTACGGTATGTAGGTGTGTGTATGGATATGTATACAGGATGTACAGTATGTAAGGTGTGTGTGTATATGGATATGGTATACGGATGTACAGTATGTAGGGTGTGTGTATGGATATGGTATACAGGATGTACAGTATGTAGGGTGTGTGTATGGATATGGTATACGGGATGTACAGTATGTAGGGTGTGTGTATGGATATGGTATACGGGATGTACAGTATGTAAGGTGTGTGTATGGATATGGTATACGGGATGTACAGTATGTAAGGTGTGTGTATGGATATGGTATATGGGATGTACAGTATGTAGGGTGTGTTGTTGAGAGTGAAAGTGAACTGTGAGTAATAGAAGAGTCAGTGGTTGCTTTTTTTAGAGATGAGCAAAAAAGTGATTGAGTTCTTTCAGTAGGAAGCCACTGCTGGTTGGTGGAGATCATGATGTTGGTTTGTATTCTGTGATGGTCTGGATGCCTTTCCACATGCATCTGGAGTCTGAGTTGTGTAAGTGTTCTACTATGTGGAGTTTGTATGTGTGTTTGGCTCTCCTGTTCTTTCCCTCTTCTCAGGTTGGCCCTGGCTCTGTTGTGGTCATCTGCGTTGCCAGATTTAAAAGCAGCATCTCTTGCTTTCAACAGGAGATGGACCTCAGAGTTCATCCATACATTTATACATTTCACATGTTTGATGGTAGTGATCATGTGTTGATCTGGTCCAAAACAAATGATGTGTAAATGTCCATGTCTGTCTGAGAGTCCAGTGTGGCCTGTGAGACAAACATGTTCCAGTCAGCATCCTGAAACGTCCTGTAGAAAAGAAATGCTCCCTCCAGCCACACCTTTACTTTCCCCATAGCTGATTTCACCCGTTTGATCAGTGGTGTGTATTTGGTAGCATGAATAAAGAGAGGTGATCAGACTGACCCAGATGGGGGAAGGGAATGTCCGTGTATGTCTCAGGTATGTTTGTGTAAACCTGATCCAGTGTGTTGTCCCCTCTGGTAGAGCAGGAGAGATTATGGTTGGAGTGGTTGAAAGATCCTTCAGGATGTGCAGATTGCTGATAGCTGTGTGTAGTTCCCCCATAGCTAGTTTAGCTTTAGCGTCTGGAGGCATGTACACTGCAGTCACAACAAGGATTATATGCACTATTTATATACAAAACTGTATACTCAATTCATACTCATTATACACAAGTTATATTTAACTTCTGCACACTACCTGATGTTTCTATCTGTCTGTCTCTGAATGATGAGTGTTTAAATGAGTTTAATAAGTAAATACTGTACTTGACATTTTCTTATTAATTCTGATCATTAATAATAATCATATATATATATATATATATATAATTTATCATCATAAAAATTATTTACTTACAATGTTTAAAATGATTGTGTGTGTGTGTGTGTGTGTGTGTGTGTGTGTGTGTGTGTGTATATATGTTCTTCAGGACTCAGTGTTCTCAGGGTTAGCACTGCAGGCTAATGCTAATGTTAACTTCCTCTCTTAAATTCCTGAACACACAGCTGCTCAATGCCACATTTCCTCTGTGCTGGAAATCCACAAATCCTACCGGCACAGACACACACACACACACACACACACACACACACACGCACACACACCCTGGCTGTGGCGCCCTGTGTTTAGAGGAGCGAGGCAGTATTTTAGCGAGTCAGGCTTTGATTGTAGTGCACACCTGTATTTTCAGGTAGAGACTTCCTCCCTGACTCCGCCCATCTCCTTTGATTCTTAAAGAGCTGTGGCGCCTCCATTACTGAGTACATACACACACACACACACACACACACACACACACACACACAGACTAGACAACTTCATATGACACGTTGATGTTGACTAGAATGCATGTGTGTGTGTTTGTGTGTATGTATATGTATGTGTGTCTCTGAATGCATTTGTGAATGTGTGTGTGAGTGTGTACGTGTGTGTGTTTTTATATCTATTGGTGTTTGTGTGTGTGTGTGTGTGTGTGTGTGTGTGTGTGTGTGTGTGTGTGTACTGTGTACTGTGTGTGTGTGTGTGTGTGTTGTGTGTGTGTGTGTGTGTGTGTGTGTGTGTACTGTGTGTGTGTGTGTGTGTGTGAGTACTGTGTGTGTGTGTGTGTGTGTGTGTGAGTGTGTACGTGTGTGTGTGTGTGAGTACTGTGTGTGTGTGTGTGTGTGTGTGTGTGTGTGTGTGTGTCTGTCTGTGTGTACTGTGTGTGTGTGTGTACTGTGTGTGTGTGTGTGTGTGTGTGTGTGTGTGTGTGTGTGTGTGTGTTTGAGGAGGGAAGTAATGAAGTATAAACACTTTGTTATTTTACTTCAGTGGATTTTTTCTGGTTTCAGTTTTTTACTGTTTATTTTTTTGAACTTTTCACTTTCACTCATTTTTACACAAATATCTGTTCTTTCTACTTCTTACATTTTCACATCAGACTTGTTACTTTAGATTTAATCTGTTTGATGACATCATCAATATTTATTCTTCTCACTGCACCGTTTTCAGCTCATCAACATGTTTCATGTCATTGTGCTGCTTCTTCACTCCACTGGTGGATCATCTCCTGTTTCTCACACACCACAGACGTAGACTAGATTCTGAAGCTCACAGTGAGCAGAGCAGAAGTCAGTAAGAAGTCTGGGGTTAATGTGAATGAGACAGAGGGAGTCAGTGATGAGAACATGACTGAGAACAGAGACGTTCCTGATCACCTGATCATCATCATCTTCTCTCTGCTTGTGTTCTACATGGTGGATCTTCAGTCTGATACATTCATTAGAGAACAACATCTGAAATAATTTTCAGATTAAAGTAATAATATGACGTGAGGTTCAGTTCCAGCGTGACACTAAAACAGGTCGTAATAATCACTACTTTATACTGAAGAACATGTCAGAACCCAAACTTCTTTACTTTCACTTCAGTCAAAAAGTGCAGTCAGAACTTCAGCTTTTACCAGAATCTTTTAAAACATCAGGATCTGCACTTCTACTGAGTGAAGGTGTGTGAGTGAGGAGGATCTGAGTCCTGACTGAGTTCCTGCAGTAGAGTCAGGAGGAAACAGCTGACAGTCCAGCAGAATCTGGTGAGAAGTTTGAGGAAGAGGGCATTTAAACTTCAGAGCCACTGAGGAACCCGATCTCAACAAAGAAACCCTGAACTGAGGGTGATGTGAGGAACATGAGAGTGATGGTGTGATGGTCCATAATTTACTGCAGGTTTCATTCAATTCTTTTACAAACACACACACACACACACACACACACACACACACACACACACACACACACACAGTAAGTCAGGAGGGAGCCTGCTGTGACACAACGCTCAGAGCAGAGCACAGCACCACTCTGTGGACAAATGAGGAACTGCATGGAGCTGTGGCTTCACAAGCTTTCAGTGTTTTCACTGCTTTTATGTCAGTAGTAATATTTTATAATCAGTGTGAGATGTAATTGGGAGCAGTGTAGATGATTAAAACAGGGCTGATGTGATCATATTTTCTAGATCTAGTGAGGACTCTTGCTGCTTATTCCAACAACGTTCTCCAGTCCAGCAAGCAGGAGATTATGATCAATGGTGTCAAAAGCTGCACTGAGGTCAAAACAAGTAAAGAGACAAAACCCTGATCAGAGGCCAATAACAGTCATTTACCACCTTAACTAGCGCCGTCTCTGTGCTATGATGAGGCCAAAATCCTGACTGATACATTTCATAAATGTTCTTCCTCAGTAGATGTGAGCAGAACTGCTGTGCTACAACCTTTTCTAGAATCTTGGAGATAAAGGGGAGGTTTGATATTGGACTGTAGTTGGACAGCTGACAGGGTGAAGGTCAGGTTTCTTAATTAGGGGGTTGATAACTGCAGTTTGAAGGATTTAGGTACAAAACCAGTGCTAATGGAAGAGTTTATTATTTTAAAACAGGTTCAATTCCCTCTGGAATGATCTGTTTGAGGAAACTTGTAGGTGAGGGATGGAGAATGCAGTTTGATGATTTTGATGAGGAAATAAATGAAATGAAGTCGTTCTCTTGAATAGGAGTAAAACTTTGTAATTGATGGTCTGTTATAATGACACTGCTGTCTACAGGGTTATTTATAAAATAGTCTGGATTTATTTTAATCGTCTGGATTTCTTGCCTGATGTTTTTAATTTTATTATTAAAAAAGTTAATGAAATCATTACTACCTATTGATGGTGTGCATGTGAGTGCAGTGCTTTTATTTCCTGTTCATTTTGCTGCAGTACAGAATAAAAATCTAGGATTCTGCTTGTTATTTTCTATGAGGGAGGAGAAATATGCTGATCAGCAGCACTAAGAGATTTTCTAGAACTCAGGAGATTCTTCTTCAATGCTATTTGAAATACTGTTCATTTGGTTTGACTCAATTTACATTCTAATTTTAGAGTGGTCTGTTTTAAGGTGTGTGTATGATCATTATACCACTGTGCTGATTTATTCTCCCTGATCATTTTGGTCTTAAGTGGAGCTCCATCATCAAGAGTGTAACAGAACGTTGATTGTAGGTGTTCAGTGGCCCAGTCGAGCTCTGCTTATTTCACTTTATTTTCTTTATAACAAATTAAAGCTTCTGTAATATTGTTTAAATTTAATTAAAATACTCATATCAAATTCATTTATAAAATAAACAAAAAACCACTTTTATTATGAAATGTGTGCACGTTTATTAGAAAACGTCACTTCCGTCGCGTGTTGCTGAAACGTATCTGTGTGTGTGTGATGATGATCTCCTTGCTGTTTCAGTAGTGTGTGTGTGTGTGTGTGTGTGTGTAAAACATGGGGGTGTCTCGGGTCATCGGCGGTTCGGTGCTCGGTACCGGGTTGATGTTCAGATTCAGCGCGCGCTTCTGCCGACAATTATCTTCTAATAATAACAGAAAACCGAGCCGGAGTGGGTCAGGGCTCAGAGACCCCGCGCGCACACACACCCGCTCTACACACACCCGCAGCGGAAGTGTGTGTGTTGACGAGACAGAGGTGCGGGTCCGATTCGCCCCCAGTCCCACCGGTAACCACACACACACACACACACACACACACACACACACTACTGATACAGCAAAACATACAATGTTTTAGCAACACGCGACGGAAGTGACGTTTCCTAATAAACGTGCACACATTTCATAATAAAAGTGTTATTTCCTGTTTATTTTATACAGTAATGATACAGTAATGATACAGTAATACAGTAAACTGTGTGCAGACACGCATGTAGTTTGAGTTTTTTTAGAATTTGCCTTTAACTCACATGTAACCATTCAGCATAAGAACGTGTGTGTGTGTGTGTGTGTGTGTGTGTGTGTGTGTGTGTGTGTTAGGGTTTCTACACCTGGGCGGTTTGCGTACTGCTCTCTATAACTTCCTGTTTGCAAAGCAGCATGGTGGGACGTTCATCCTGCGTCTGGAGGACACGGACCAGTCACGTATCGTACACGGAGCGGCCCAGGACATCGAACACACACTCGAGTGGGCGGGTATGACATCACCATAGCAACCAAAGTGCAAGAACATGAGCAAACCTGCATGATGTACATGAAAAGCAAACCCACTGGTCAGTAATCAGTCCTGTGTGTGTGTGTGTGTGTGTGTGTGTGTGTGTGTGTGTGTGTGTGTAGGTATCCCCCCTGATGAGAGTGTATCTAGAGGAGGTGTGTATGGTCCGTATGTCCAGTCTGAGCGCTTGAGTTTATATTCTGCTGCTGCAGCATCTCTCATAGAATCAGGCCACGCCTACTACTGCTTCTGCACCAATCACAGATTAGAGCTGCTGAAGAAGGAAGCACTGCGCAGAGGACAGACGCACACACACACACACACACACACACACCTGTTATCATCCCTGAATACACACACACGTGTTTAACAAAGGAAAAATCACATCTGTGTGTTTCAGATATGATAACCTGTGTGTGTGTGTGTGTGTGTGTGTGTGTGTGTGTGTGTGTGTGTGTTTCAGATATGATAATCTGTGTGTGTGTGTGTGTGTGTGTGTGTGTGTGTGTGTGTGTGTGTTTCAGATATGATAACCTGTGTGTGTGTGTGTGTGTGTGTGTGTGTGTGTGTGTGTGTCAGATATGTGTGTGTGTGTGTGTGTGTGTGTGTGTGTGTTTTAGATATGATAACCTGTGTGTGTGTGTGTGTGTGTGTGTGTGTGTTTTAGATATGATAACCTGTGTGTGTGTGTGTGTGTGTGTGTGTGTGTGTGTGTGT
>NC_060907.1:462696-467696 GCF_014805685.1 Silurus meridionalis
CTCACCACCATCACATCACCCTCACACCATCGTCATCATTAATCCTCACCCTCACATCACCTCACATCATCACCCTCACATCATCAATCCTCACCCTCACACCAGCGTCACATCATTAATCCCTCACACCACATCACCCTCACCACCATCACATCTTTAATCCCTCACATCACCCTCACCACCATCACATCATTAATCCCTCACCCTCATCACCTCACACCACCGTCACATCATTAATCCCTCACCCTCATCACCTCACATCACCATCACATCATTAATCCCTCACCTCACATCACCCTCACATCACCATCATCATTAATTCCTCACCCTCACATCACCTCACACCACCGTCACATCATTAATCCTCATCACCCTCACACCACTGTCACATCATTAATCCCTCACCCTCCATCACCTCACACCACCGTCACATCATTAATCCCTCACATCACCCTCACATCACCCTCACACCACCGTCACATCATCAATCCCTCACCATCACATCACCTCACATCATCAATCCTCACCCTCACATCACCCTCACACCACCTTCACATCATTAATCCCTCACCATCACATCACCCTCACACCTCACATCACCATCACATCATTAATCCCTCACCTCACATCACCCTCACATCACCCTCATCATTAATCCCTCACCCTCCATCACCCTCACACCACCGTCACATCATTAATCCCTCACCCTCACATCATCAATCCTCACCTCACATCACCTTCACATCATTAATCCTCACCCTCACATCACCCTCACCACCATCACATCATTAATCCCTCACCCTCATCACCCTCACCACCGTCACATCATTAATCCCTCACCCTCCATCACCCTCACACCACCTCACATCATTAATCCCTCACCCTCACATCACCCTCACATCACCATCACATCATTAATTCCTCACCCTCACATCACCTCACCACCGTCACATCATTAATCCCTCACATCACCCTCACCACTGTCACATCATTAATCCCTCACCCTCCATCACCCTCATCACCCTCACATCACCTTCACATCATCAATCCCTCACCATCACATCACCTCACCACCGTCATCATTAATCCCTCACCCTCCATCACCTCACACCACCGTCACATCATTAATCCCTCACCCTCACCACCTTCACATCATCAAACCCTCACACCACCGTCACATCATCAATCCCTCACCATCACATCACCCTCACACCACCATCACATCATTAATCCTCACCACATCACCTCACATCACCCTCACATCACCTCACCACCGTCACATCATTAATCCCTCACCCTCACCACCGTCACATCATTAATCCTCACATCACCCTCACACCACCTCACACCACCGTCACATCATCAATCCTCACCATCACATCACCCTCACATCATCAATCCTCACCCTCACATCACCCTCACACCACCGTCACATCATTAATCCCTCACCCTCACATCACCTTCACATCATTAATCCCTCACCTCACATCACCTTCACATCATTAATCCTCACCTCATCACCCTCACACCACCTTCAGACCATCAATCCCTCACCCTCACATCACCCTCACCACCGTCACATCATTAATCCCTCACCCTCACATCACCTTCATCATTAATCCCTCACCTCACACCACCTTCACATCATCAATCCTCACCCTCACATCACCCTCACACCACCTTCACATCATCAAACCTCACACCACCTTCACATCATCAAACCCTCACCTCACACCACCTTCACATCATCAAACCCTCACATCACCCTCACACCACCGTCACATCATTAATCCCTCACCCTCACATCACCCTCATCACCTCACACCACCTTCACATCATTAATCCCTCACCATCACATCACCCTCACACCACCGTCCATCATTAATCCCTCACCCTCACATCACCCTCACATCATTAATCCCTCACCCTCACACCAGCGTCACATCATTAATCCTCACCCTCACATCACCCTCACACCACCATCACATCATTAATCCCTCACCCTCACATCACCCTCACACCACCGTCACATCATTAATCCCTCACCCTCACATCACCCTCACATCATTAATCCCTCACCCTCACATCACCTCACACCACCGTCCATCATTAATTCCTCACCCTCACATCACCTCACACCACCGTCACATCATTAATCCTCACATCACCCTCACACCACCGTCATCATTAATCCCTCACCTCACATCACCCTCACACCACCGTCACATCATTAATTCCTCACCTCACATCACCCTCACACCACTGTCACATCATTAATCCCTCACCACATCACCTCACACCACCGTCACATCATTAATCCCTCACATCACCCTCACACCACCCTCACACCACCGTCACATCATCAATCCCTCACCATCACATCACCCTCACATCATCAATCCCTCACCTCACATCACCCTCACACCACCGTTACACAATTAATCCCTCACCTCACATCACCTTCACATCATTAATCCCTCACCCTCACATCACCTTCACATCATTAATCCCTCACCCTCACATCACCTCACACCACCTTCAGACCATCAATCCCTCACCCTCACATCACCCTCACATCATTAATCTCAACTGGTCCTCACTTAGTTCTGAAGTCTCCCTTTCATCAACTCTCACAATGTTCTTTCATTGTTCACTTCTGCATCTGACAGTGCTGTAGTGTTCTACCCTGAGAAACTTACACCATTTACCACATCTCCCCTCCAGCAGGGTCCCAGTGTGGGGGAGATCATGCTCTCTCTTGGCCAGGAGGAAGTTTGTTGTCGTCTGCAGAGAATTTTAGAATCGTAGCTCTAGAACCCCGACTGAGAACTCTAGAACCCAGACGGAGATCTGTCGAACACTGATGAGAACTCCACAAACTCCTGAGCTGCAATTTTTCGTTTTGTACAAAATAAAAATGTTTGTATATAAACAGCGTCAGACTGGTGTGTGTGTGTGTCTGTGTGTGTGTGTGTATGTATGTATATATATATATATATATATATATATATATATATATATATATATATATATATATATATATATATATATATATATATATATGCTTGGATGAACTGTAGTTTAGGGGGCGGGGCCTGAGCGGTGCAGTTACCGCGTCTCATGCGCTTGGTCACATGCTGAGTGCACCGCGCGCACACACACGATTATATATCCGCTTTTTTTACTCATTAAAAAAAGTTAATTTTACTCATTACACACACACACACAAGTGGACATGGCGGAAGATCAGAGTGTTGACTTTCTTCTTCTTTGTCTAAGTAAGTTTTTAATTATAACTCTGTGTGTGTGTGTGTGTGTGTGTGTGTGTGTGTGTCAGGTGCACGAGCTGTTAATATGCAGTATTATATTAATATGATTAAATATTTATATTAAAGCTGCGGAGTAAAAAATGATCCAGAAACCTGAAGTGATGGAGCACTTAGATTAAACTCTCTCTGTCTCTCACACACACACACACACACACACACAGAAAAAGTACATTCTTCAGAAAAACTCCAGAGCTACACTATGTATAAAACACACACACACACACAGTCTCTTTCGTTTTACACACACATTTGATCAGTGTGAATATAATAGTGTAGCATGTGATTAGATCTGTGTGTGTTTTTTATTTGTGTGTTTTTGTATTTGTGTGCGCGCGCCTCATAAGAGGAATTGACAGCCGTCCAAGAGCACGTGACCGCAAACTTCCTGTTTTTAAACGTAAATATTTTAATGTTATAATTATTTACCTTTGATTTACCTATTTATAAATAAATACTTATTAAATCTGTGTTTTACATAGTGTAGCTCTAACCCAAGAGAATGCAGTTGTGTGTGTGTGTGTGTGTGTGTGTGTGTGTGTGTGTGTGTGTTACATAGTGTAGCACTGTTAAGTTTCTGAAGAAAATGTAGAAGTTTGTGTGTATTTACATAGTGTAGCTCTGTTGAGTTTTTGAAGAGAATGTGTTGTGTGTGTGTGTGTGTGTTTTACATAGTGTAGCTCTGTTGAGTTTTGAAGAGAATGTAGTTGTGTGTGTGTGTGTGTGTGTGTGTGTGTGTGTGTTTTATACATAGTGTAGCTCTGTTGAGTTTTTGAAGAGAATGTAGTTGTGTGTGTGTGTGTGTGTTTTATACATAGTGTAGCTCTGTTGAGTTTTTGAAGAGAATGTAGTTGTGTGTGTGTGTGTGTGTGTGTGTGTGTGTGTGTGTGTTTTATACATAGTGTAGCTCTGTTGAGTTTTGAAGAGAATGTAGTTGTGTGTGTGTGTGTTTTATACATAGTGTAGCTCTGTTGAGTTTTGAAGAGAATGTAGTTGTGTGTGTGTGTGTGTGTGTGTGTGTGTGTGTGTTTTATACATAGTGTAGCCTGTTGAGTTTTGAAGAGAATGTAGTTGTGTGTGTGTGTGTGTGTGTGTTACATAGTGTAGCTCTGTTGAGTTTTTGAAGAGAATGTAGTTGTGTGTGTGTGTGTGTGTGTTTTATACATAGTGTAGCTCTGTTGAGTTTTGAAGAGAATGTGTGTGTGTGTGTTTTATACATAGTGTAGCTCTGTTGAGTTTTTGAAGAGAATGTAGTTGTGTGTGTGTGTGTGTGTGTGTGTGTGTGTGTGTGTGTGTGTGTGTGTGTGTGTGTGTGTGTTTTATACATAGTGTAGCTCTGTTGAGTTTTTGAAGAGAATGTAGTTGTGTGTGTGTGTGTTTTATACATAGTGTAGCTCTGTTGAGTTTTGAAGAGAATGTAGTTGTGTGTGTGTTGTGTGTGTGTGTGTGTGTGTGTGTGTGTGTGTGTGTGTGTGTGTGTGTGTGTGTGTGTTTTATACATAGTGTAGCTCTGTTGAGTTTTTGAAGAGAATGTAGTTGTGTGTGTGTGTGTGTGTGTGTGTTTTATACATAGTGTAGCTCTGTTGAGTTTTGAAGAGAATGTAGTTGTGTGTGTGTGTGTGTGTGTGTGTTTTATACATAGTGTAGCTCTGTTGAGTTTTGAAGAGAATGTAG
>NC_060907.1:477696-517696 GCF_014805685.1 Silurus meridionalis
TCTGATTGGACACACACAGCTCTGTAATGTTTTAATGTGATCTGATTGGTCTTCTGTCAGTGAGTCCAGTGAAGTCGTACCACCTGATTGATTTCTCAGTGCTGGGAGACGACGCCCCCTGTGGCCAAGTTGAGCAGAACACAACTCTACTGCAGGAGGAAGAACAGCAGAAAATACATGGTACACACACACACACACAAACATGAAGGTGGTGAAGGCCATGGTTGTGGTGATGATAGTGAATGTGGTGATGATGATGAAGGTGGTGATGATGGTGATGAAGTTGGTGAAGGCCATGGTTGTGGTGATGGTAGTGAATGTGATGATGATGATGATGATGATGATGGTGATTCTTTGTGTTTTGAGGGGCAGACTCAAGCAGAACTCCACTCAGTGTGAAATCCTACCTGGACGACCTGCTACAGGTTTTTATTAGACACTTTATAACTCATTGAAGCTCAGTTCCACAGCAGTTATGATAACAGGAATAACTGAATATCAGTCCATGGTTTTAGATCATGACATGGTTTTTATTTGCAGCTGGAGGACACAGAGAACATTATGAGTGAGATGGGACAATCAGACATTACCCACAATGCCTCAGTGTTCACAATGACGTGAGTGAAAGCTGGAATTGGAGTGTTTTGTTCCTCTGTCAGACTGTAAGCACTGAGGTGTTGCTCGTGTCTTTCTCCAGGGATTCAGAGCTGCGTTCCAGATCGACGGCTAACGAAAATCAGCCAATCACATCCAGCGGCGTTCATAATCCCCGCCCCCTTTCATCCCTCGCTGACATCAATGTCTCTCTGGACTCCATCAAACCCAGTGAGTAACAGGTCCAGGAACGAATGTGAGTGTAGAAGAATAAAAGATTTGCTGGAGTAACATTGTGTGTGTGTGTGTTTGTGTGTGTGTGTGTGTGTGTGTGTGTGTGTGTGAATGCTGTAGGCCACATTAAGCCTTTGACAGTGTATAATCATCGCGGTGTCCATGTCTCTCTGCACTTCACTAAAGAATCTCCTCCGTCTCACCCCGATGTTGCCGTCATCATCATCTCGGCGGTTAACACCTCGCCACTTCCTGTTTCTGACTTCCTCTTCCTGGCTGCCGTTCCCAAAGTAACATGTTTATGCTTTTCTTTGTTGTCCTTCTAATAAAACATTTTATTATTCAGATAAAATCCATTCTACTAAACATTTCCAAGCGTCTGTCATCTTCTCCACCTTCCCATACAATCACACGGTCCAGGTGTCCTTCATCCTGCAATCATCATCATCACTTTATTCATCTACCACTCATCTACCACTCATCTCTCTCTCTCTCTCTCTCTCTCTCTCTCTCTCTCTCTCTGTTAGAATATGTGTGTGAGGCTGCAGGCAGCTACAGGAAACTCATTGCCTTCATTCAGCCCTCTGCTGCCCCCTGCTGCTCTCTCCCAAATACTACTGCTCTCCAACCCACTCAGGGTAGGAATCACTACATCACATGAGTGCTGAGCACTGGGGTCATAAAGAGGTCAGAGAGGTCAATGAAGGGTCAGAAAGGTCATTCTGAGGTCATTTTGTGAAGGAAAGCTCTGCTGGAAATGCTTCAGGGTCATTAGAGGTTATGAGTTTGGGGGATAATACAGAGGTCAATCGGAGGTCATAGAGTTGGCTCAGAGGTCAAAGGGGTCATGCAGAGGTTGTTCCAGCTCCTGATCATTTGACACAGTGAATGAGTAGCGATTAGTTTGCAGAATTAGAGTGAGAGTATATAATTAAACTATATATTATTTTAAATGTATATAAAATGCTGTTGATGTGATTGTGTGTATTTTGTGTGTGTGTGTGTGTGTGCGTGCGTGTGTGTGTGTAGAAGCCGGTGCGTCTGCGTTTCAGAGTGACTCTGACTCTGGGACAGGAGAGACTGCAGCAGGACGGAGACATTGAGCAGTTCCCTCAGTGGAACTCCTGGACTCACATCTGACCCCCAATTTGTGTGTGTGCGTGCGTGTGTGTAATAAACATATTTATTAAATGCGTGTGTGTGTGTGTGTGTGTGTAAATTAAATGTTGATGAGTTTTGAAGGTATTTGAACATCAGTCCCAGGCTGCTTCCAGAGAATTCCATCTTCTTTACAATCTCCATCTCTTCACTAATCCCTGAGATCCAGTGCAGGTTCCTGAAGAAGACTGCTGCAGGATGATGCAGGGCTTCCAGCTTCATGTCTCTGTGTACGCATAATAAAATCCAGTCATTAGTGTTATGAGATGTTCACTCCTGTACTCAGTTCTCTTTAACATACAGCAGGGTTACTGGTGGTACTGGTTTGTGGATTTGTGTACAGTCCCTGACAAAAGTCTTGTCACTTATCTATTTTGTAGAAACACCTGCTATTAACCTGATTTTTAATTAATTAACTGGTGTTAGAAATAGCTCATATGAAAAGCTAAAACCTTCCCAAATGATGTTTACTGCACGGAAATTAATCAGTTTCACTGAAAAAAGATTTATCATTTAATCAAGACAGAAGTTTTGTCTATACAGAAATTGAACAAATTTACTGCAAATACAAAAATATGTCAGCAAATGAAGTAGTGGTGCTGTGAGATCCAAATTTAATATCTTGTATGACTTCCATGAGCTTGAAGGAAGTCATCAGGAATAGCAAAGAAAGCAGTCCTGCATGCCTCCCAGAGTTCATCAATATACTTTGGTTTCATCCTCCATGCTTCCTCCTTCATCCTACCCCACATATGCTCAATGATGTTCATGTCTGGTGACTGGGCTGGCCAATCCTGGAGCATCTTGATCTTCACCTTGAGGAACTTTGATGTGGAGATGGAAGTATGCGATGGAGCACCATCCTGCTGCAGAATTTGGCCTCTTTATGGTTGGGAATATAAGAGGTAGAGATTTCATGGTATTTTAGACTATTGATGTTGCGTTCCACCCTGCAGATCTTTTGCACACCCCCCATACTGGATGTAACCCCACACCATGATTATTCCGCCACCAAACTTCACTGTTTTCTGGGTGAATCTCGGATCTATGCGGGCTCCAGTAGGTCTCCTGCAATATTTGCGGCGACTGTGGTGTAATTCAACAGAAGATTCATCTGAAAAATCCACCTTTTGCCACTTTTCCAGCGTCCATCCTTTTAGCAGGCTTTAGCAGGTTTGTTTTGCACTGAATTTCTTGTAAATAAATCTTGATTAAAAATATATTTCAGCAGCACTTCAGGTCAATTTGTACATTGATCTGAAGTGCTTCTTGACTTGACTTGAAAAAACTCAACATTTGAGCTCATTATAGATCAACATCAGCTTCTCCATGCCAGATCCTTTAACACTTGTCCAGTGTTCAGAAATGTGTGTGCCACAACTGTTGGTTGAGGTTTTGAAGTTTACTAAGTTTAAGTGCTAAAAATATAACAGATCAATATTTTTTTCTACTTTTTTCACTTAAATCTGTTTTGCTTCACATTTCACACAGTTTATGTTAAAGGTCCAGTTCAGAAAAACTCTGATCTTTCAAAAATACTGTCTTTCACATTAAGCCATGTTCAGCGTTTTTCATGTAAAGAGTTTTAGTATGTCCTTCCAGTTCTTCCTGTGACAAACATCTGCAAATAACAGAAATGTTACCACTTCCACCCTCTAATAAATACCTCTCCATCTGTGTGTAGATATCATGTTGATAAAGACCACCAACAGAAGCACACAGGGGGTCAGTAGGAAGTTCCTCTCCATCAGCTGCTTTTCAGTTTCCTTCCTGACGCTCCAAATCTCAGGAATCATCTTGTATACTGGAATATATGCCAAGTGTGTGGCCTTTAGCCTGGAACATTGTGTGTGTGTGTAAGGCAGTGGGAGTGGTCCTTCAGAGGTCTCAGGAACTTTCACTTTGAAAGCTGTTCTGTTCACACGGGGGTTTTTCCTAGTCTGCTTCAAGATGAAAGTTTGTGTTTTCTTTTCGTTATTCACTTTACTGTGTGTGGGATTGTGTGGGTCGTCTACACACGCAGGTGAGCAGGACTGTGTGTGTGTGTGTGTGTGTGTGTGTGTGTGTGTGTGTGTGTGTGTGTGTGTGTGTGTCTGTGTGTCTGTGTGTGTGTGTGTGTGGTCCAAAACTAAAATTCGGGATCATGTTATAATTATCAGTTTTTTGGACACTTCAGAATTCCTGTTTTTTAATAATGTGTGTGTGTTTTTGTCAATTAATTTCACTATATGCTTCTGATTAGATTTCTTCTCCAAACATGGTGTGTAGAATGACTGCCAAAAAGTTCACATTTTCTTTCCTCTGGCCATACTATAGTCTCCCAATAATCCACAGGCTTCTCCAAATGCTCTTTCGCAAACTTTAACCGAGCCTCAACATGCTTTTTGCTCAGCAGTCTTGCGTGGTGAGCATGCATGGATGCCATGGCTGATGCTCTTTCTATTTCTGGATAATGACCCCCACAGTGCTCACAGGAACATTCAGCATTCTGGAAATGCGCCTATAACCATTCCCATCAAAATGCTTTTCAACGATAAGATTACGAAGATCTTGAGAGAGTTCTTTGCTTTTACCCATCATGAAGTTTTTCCTGTGTGCCTCCTGGGTAATGAGAAGCCTTTATAGGCCATCAATTAGGACTAAACCATCTGATATCATTTAGTACTGATAGGGGGCAGGGTTTCTTTCTCAATACTGACAGATTTCAGGTGATCTCCTGGCTTTCTATGCCATCTTGCACCTTGTTATCTTCATGTGTTCAATACTTATTCCCTGTGTCATTTCACTTTATTTATTATGACTCAACTTGTATAATTAAATGTTCTGATTTCTTTGTATGAATTCAGTATTTGGCTTGATGCTACATCTGGTGGGATTCTGTGTCAATAGCCCACTTAGAAATCCTGATATTACTAATAAAAATGCTGATGTGTCAAATACTTTCCCGCTGTATAATAATAACTACATATCATTTCTAAAGATTTTCTTAAACACAAATTATGCATGCGGGAAATAATCAGTGTAGAATTTGTTTTTATGTTATGCAGCTGATTAGAAAAAAAGATGAAAAAAGAGACTCTGTGCAAAATGTATATAAATACAGAATGCATTGATTTACAAAATTTCATAAACCCATATTCTATTCACAATTCAAACATATGTTTAAGATGAGAATTTATACTATTTTAATATAAAAATCAGGTCATTTTTGCAAATGATTTCACATGGTGAAGGTGTAGACTGCAGGCAGGTCAGTTCAGCACCCACATTCTTCTACTAGGAAGTCTTTCTATTGTAATAGATGCAGTATGTAATTAGCATTGTCTTGAAAAATTTACAGAAATTCATGTAAAGTGTTGTATATTTTTGCAAGACAATGCGAACTACATACTGCATCTATTACAATAGCATGACTTTATAGTTGCATTTGTTGCTCTAAAACCTGTATATAGCATTCAGCATTGAAGGAGCCTTTCCAGATGTGCAAGCTGCCTATTCCACAGACACTAATGTACCACCATCCCATCAGAGATGAGGCTTCTGAAATCTTAACTCTGACAAGTCAGATGGTCCCTCTCCTCTTTAGTCCGGACGACATGGTGTCCATGGGTTCCAAAAATAAATAACATTTTGTTTCGTCTGACCACAGAACAGTTTTCTACTTTGTCTCAGTACATTTTAAATGAGCTTTGGCCCAGAGAGGATGGCGGTGTTTCTGGATCATGTTCACGCATGCCTTCTCTTCTGCAATTGTGGATTACATGCAAACTGTGTTCACAGACAATCATTTCTGGAGGTGTTAATGAGTTCATGCAGTGATTTCCATTACAGAATCTTCACTGTTTTACCAGTAAAAGAGCAGGTGGGATCTAAATTTGTGAGTGTGGAACTGAAGAATCCACACATGCTGAAGAATCAGTACAGGAAATGTTTGAGAGATTGGTGTGGATTTATTGGTTTACAGAATCATAGCTAATATTTAAACTTCAGAAAAATCCCATCAGGAGTGTGAGTTCTGGACATGATGAGGAAAGAGCAGTGTCATGAACATGGAACCAGAAGGAGGAACATGGTGACAATCAGGAGAACATGCAGGAGATATCTCACAGAGATTGTTGAAGTGTACAGGGTTTAGGATGTTGATGTGTTTAAATATTTAGTATTCCCTGAAACTCCACCACACAGAGAGCAGCTCAGCTCTATAAGCACCTTCACTGAGCACAGAAAAACCTTCTACAGCTGACCAACAGAGAACGTGCCACAGGAAGGAAAAGGTGGAGTCTTTATCTAAAGCCGGAGAGTCAAATCTGTGTGTCTCCAAATAAACTTCCTTAATCTGCGAGTTCAGTCTTACACTGATATCTGATCTGGACTTCACTGCTCCTATTAACTCTGTTCTGCTCCAGGGCCTGATGATGATGATGATTTTTATGATGTAATAACACAATTTACATGTTAAATGTCTTTAAAGAAAGTAAGTACGTCCTCAAGATCAAGGCCTAAGACATGACTGAGTGAGAGAGTGAGTGAGTGAGTGAGTGAGTAAGAAAGTGAGTGAGTGAGGAGTGAGTGAGTGAGTGAGTGAGTAAGATAGTGAGTGAGTGAGTGAGTGAGTAAGATAGTGAGTGAGTGAGTGAGGAGTGAGTGAGTAAGAAAGTGAGTGAGTAAGAAAGTGAGGAGTGAGTGAGTGAGTGAGGAGTGAGTAAGAAAGTGAGTGAGTGAGGAGGAGTGAGTGAGTAAGAAAGTGAGTGAGTGGAGTGAGTGAGTGAGTGAGTAAGAAAGTGAGTAAGTGAGTGAGTGAGTGAGTAAGAAAGTGAGGAGTGAGTGAGTGAGTGAGTGAGTAAGAAAGTGAGTAAGAAAGTGAGTAAGTGAGTGAGAGTGAGTGAGTGAGTGGGTAAGGAGTGAGTGGGTAAGTGAGTGAGTGAATGAGAGGGTGGGTGGGTGAGTGAGTGGTTGAGTGTTTGGGTGGGTGAGTGAGTGGGTAAGTGATTGGGTGGGTGGGTAAGTGAGTGGTTGAGTGTGTGAGTGAGTGGTGAGTGAGTGAGTGAGTGGTTGAGTGGGTGATTAAATGGGTGGGTGAGTGAGTGAGTGAGTGAGAGGTGAGTGGGTGGGTGAGTGAGTAAGTGAGTGAGTGAGTAGGTAAGTGATTGGGTGGGTGAGTGAGTGGTTGAGTGGGTGAGTGGGTGGGTAAGTGAATGGGTGGGTGACAGTGATTGCGTGGGTGAGTGGTGGTGAGTAAGTGAGTGAGTGGGTAAGTGAGTGAGTGGGTGAGTGATTGAGTGGGTGAGTGATTCGGTGAGTGGGTCAGTGAGTGAGTGGGTAAGTGAGTGGATGAGAGAGTGAGTGGGTAAGTTAGTGAGTGGGTGAGTGATTCGGTGAGTGGGTCAGTGAGTGAGTGGGTAAGTGAGTGGATGAGAGAGTGAGTGGGTAAGTGAACCAGCGCTTTCTTCTATCTGCTACCATCGTGTCAGTGCCAAAGCACTGCGCTGCTACAGAACTGGGTGACTTTTGTCCAGTCTCACTCACCCCTGTCATCGCAGAGTGCTTTAAAAGACTGGTCCTCATCCACCTTAAAGACTGTCTGCCTCCCACTCTGGACCCATACCAATTTGCCTAGCGTCCGAATAGGTCAACTGAGGACACCATGTCCACGGTACTTTATTCTGCCCTGACTCGTGTGGAAAATGTTGATACTTATGCCAGGATATTGTTTGTTGATTTCAGCTCAGTGTTCAGCTCAGCACTACATCTCTGAAAAGGGACAACATCATATTAAACCCTATGGATTAAGAATCGGATGTTACTCAAGTTTATTTGCAATGTTTAGGCAGACGAGCAGATACTTTTGGCAATATAGTGCATTTATATCATGTTAGTTGAGCATGTTATTTTCTGACATGTTTATCTAAACACAATCTTTGCACAGTATATTGTATATTACTATATATAGCATATATTATTACCTACTGCACCTTCTGTATTATTCACCCTCATGTGTGGTTTGCACGAATATGTCTGGGTTCTGCGATTATATTTAAGTTTATTGATTATGTTTGGGTTGTGCGATTATGTTTGGGTTGTTTGCTTATGTTTGGGTTGCGCGATTGGGGATTGTGATTATGTATGGGTTGCACAATTATGTTTTGGTTGTGCGATTGGGATGTGTGATTATGTTTGGGTTGTGTGATTGTGTTTGTGTTATGTGATTAGGTTGTGTGTTGTGTGATTGTTTTGGGTTGTGTGATTGTGTTTGGGTTGTGTGGTTGTGTTTAGGTTGTGTGGTTGGGTTTGGGTTGTATGATTATGTTTGGGTTGTGTTTGTGTTGTATGATTATGTTTGGGTTGTGTGGTTGTGTTTGTGTTGTGTGATTAGGTTGTGTGGTTGTGATTAGGTTGTGTGGTTGTGATTAGGTTGTGTGATTATGTTTAGGTTGTGTGGTTGTGTGATTAGGTTGTGTGGTTGTGATTAGGTTGTGTGATTATATTTAGGTTATGTGATTAGGTTGTGTGATTGTGTTTGGGTTGTGTTTGTGTTATGTGATTAGGTTGTGTGATTATGTTTAGGTTGTGTGATTATATTTAGGTTGTGTGATTAGGTTGTGTGGTTGTGTTTGTGTTGTATGATTATGTTTAGGTTGTGTGATTAGGTTGTGTGATTATGTTTAGGTTGTGTGGTTGTGTTTGTGTTGTATGATTATGTTTAGGTTATGTGATTAGGTTGTGTGATTGTGTTTGGGTTGTGTTTGTGTTATGTGATTAGGTTGTGTGATTATGTTTGTGTTGTATGATTATGTTTAGGTTGTGTGATTATGTTTAGGTTGTGTGATTATGTTTGTGTTGTGTGGTTGTGATTAGGTTGTGTGATTATGTTTGGGTTGTGTGATTGTGTTTGTGTTATGTGATTAGGTTGTGTGATTATATTTAGGTTATGTGATTATGTTTAGGTTGTGTGACTGTGCCTGGGCTGTGTGGTCAGTGACTGGGCTGTGTGGTTGTGTGATTATGTTTATGTTGTGTGATTATGTTTGTGTTGTGTGGTTGTGTGATTAGGTTGTGTGATTATGTTTAGGTTGTGTGGTTGTGTTTGTGTTGTGTGGTTGTGTGATTATGTTTGTGTTGTATGATTATGTTTAGGTTGTGTGATTAGGTTGTGTGATTATGTTTGTGTTGTGTGGTTGTGTTTAGGTTGTGTGATTGGGTTGTGTGATTGTGTTGTGTGATTGTGTTTGGTTGTGTGATTATGTTTGTGTTGTATGATTATGTTTGGGTTGTGTGATTATGTTTGTGTTGTATGATTATATTTAGGTTGTGTGATTATGTTTGTGTTGTGTGGTTGTGTGATTGTGTTTGGTTGTGTGGTTGTGATTAGGTTGTGTGATTATGTTTAGGTTGTGTGATTATGTTTAGGTTATGTGATTAGGTTGTGTGGTTGTGTGATTATGTTTATGTTGTGTGATTATGTTTAGGTTGTGTGATTATGTTTGTGTTGTGTGGTTGTGTTTGTGTTGTATGATTATGTTTGGGTTGTGTGGTTGTGTTTAGGTTGTGTGATTATGTTTAGGTTGTGTGATTATGTTTGTGTTGTATGATTATGTTTGGGTTGTGTGGTTGTGTTTGTGTTGTATGATTATGTTTAGGTTGTGTGATTATGTTTAGGTTGTGTGATTATGTTTAGGTTGTGTGATTATGTTTGTGTTGTATGATTATGTTTGTGTTGTGTGGTTGTGTTTGTGTTGTATGATTATGTTTAGGTTGTGTGATTATGTTTGTGTTGTGTGATTATGTTTAGGTTGTGTGGTTGTGTTTGTGTTGTGTGATTATGTTTAGGTTGTGTGGTTGTGTGATTAGGTTGTGTGATTATGTTTGTGTTGTGTGGTTGTGTTTGTGTTGTGTGGTTGTGTGGTTGTGTTTGTGTTGTGTGGTTGTGTTTGGTTGTGTGATTATGTTTAGGTTGTGTGGTTGTGTGATTGTGTTTGTGTTGTGTGGTTGTGTGGTTGTGTTTGGTTGTGTGATTATGTTTATGTTGTGTGGTTGTGTGGTTGTGTGATTATGTTTAGGTTGTGTGATTATGTTTAGGTTGTGTGATTATGTTTATGTTGTGTGGTTGTGTGATTATGTTTGTGTTGTGTGATTATGTTTAGGTTGTGTGATTATGTTTAGGTTGTGTGATTATGTTTAGGTTGTGTGATTATGTTTAGGTTGTGTGATTATATTTAGGTTGTGTGATTATGTTTAGGTTGTGTGATTATGTTTGTGTTGTGTGATTATGTTTAGGTTGTGTGATTATGTTTAGGTTGTGTGATTATATTTAGGTTGTGTGATTATGTTTATGTTGTGTGGTTGTGTGATTATATTTATATTATATAATTATATTTATATTATATAATTATATTTATATTATATAATTATATTTAGGTTGTGTGATTATGTTTAGGTTGTGTGATTATGTTTGTGTTGTGTGATTATGTTTAGGTTGTGTGATTATGTTTAGGTTGTGTGATTATGTTTAGGTTGTGTGATTATGTTTAGGTTGTGTGATTATGTTTGTGTTGTATGATTATGTTTAGGTTGTGTGATTATGTTTAGGTTGTGTGATTATGTTTGTGTTGTGTGGTTGTGTGTGGTTGTGTTTGTGTTGTGTGGTTGTGTGATTATGTTTATGTTGTGTGGTTGTGTGATTATGTTTAGGTTGTGTGGTTGTGTTTGGTTGTGTGATTATGTTTGTGTTGTGTGGTTGTGTTTGTGTTGTGTGGTTGTGTGATTATGTTTAGGTTGTGTGATTATGTTTAGGTTGTGTGATTATGTTTAGGTTGTGTGATTATGTTTGTGTTGTGTGGTTGTGTTTGGTTGTGTGATTGTGTTTGTGTTGTGTGGTTGTGTGTGGTTGTGTGATTATATTTAGGTTGTGTGATTATGTTTATGTTGTGTGGTTGTGTGATTATGTTTATGTTGTGTGGTTGTGTTTGTGTTGTGTGGTTGTGTGATTATGTTTAGGTTGTGTGATTATGTTTAGGTTGTGTGATTATATTTAGGTTGTGTGATTATGTTTAGGTTGTGTGATTATGTTTGTGTTGTGTGATTATGTTTAGGTTGTGTGATTATGTTTAGGTTGTGTGATTATGTTTATGTTGTGTGGTTGTGTGATTATGTTTATGTTGTGTGGTTGTGTTTGTGTTGTGTGATTATGTTTAGGTTGTGTGATTATGTTTAGGTTGTGTGATTATGTTTAGGTTGTGTGATTATGTTTGTGTTGTGTGGTTGTGTGATTGTGTTTGTGTTGTGTGATTATATTTAGGTTGTGTGATTATGTTTGTGTTGTGTGGTTGTGTGATTATGTTTAGGTTGTGTGATTATGTTTAGGTTGTGTGATTATGTTTGTGTTGTGTGATTATGTTTAGGTTGTGTGATTATGTTTAGGTTGTGTGATTATGTTTGTGTTGTGTGGTTGTGTGATTATGTTTAGGTTGTGTGATTATGTTTGTGTTGTGTGATTATGTTTATGTTGTGTGGTTGTGTGATTATATTTATATTATATAATTATATTTATATTATATAATTATATTTAGGTTGTGTGATTATGTTTAGGTTGTGTGATTATGTTTGTGTTGTGTGATTATGTTTGTGTTGTGTGGTTGTGTGATTATATTTAGGTTGTGTGATTATGTTTGTGTTGTGTGGTTGTGTGTGGTTGTGTGTGGTTGTGTGGTTGTGTGTGGTTGTGTTTGTGTTGTGTGGTTGTGTGATTGTGTTTGTGTTGTGTGATTATATTTAGGTTGTGTGGTTGTGTGTGGTTGTGTGGTTGTGTTTGGTTGTGTGATTATATTTAGGTTGTGTGATTATGTTTGTGTTGTGTGATTATGTTTAGGTTGTGTGATTATGTTTAGGTTGTGTGATTATATTTAGGTTGTGTGATTATGTTTGTGTTGTGTGGTTGTGTTTGGTTGTGTGATTGTGTTGTGTTGTGTGGTTGTGTGATTATGTTTGTGTTGTGTGGTTGTGTGATTATGTTTGTGTTGTGTGATTATGTTTGTGTTGTGTGATTATGTTTATGTTGTGTGGTTGTGTGTGGTTGTGTTTGTGTTGTGTGGTTGTGTGATTATGTTTGTGTTGTGTGGTTGTGTTTGTGTTGTGTGGTTGTGTGTGGTTGTGTGATTGTGTTTGTGTTGTGTGGTTGTGTGTGGTTGTGTGATTGTGTTACACAGAACATTAATTCTACATTTTGGATTGTTTTGTACTGAACAGGAAATTGTACTGCTCCTGTTCTGAGTGTGGCGTCTCTGGAGGTGGAATACGGACAGCCAGCAAACGTCACCTGCTCCATACAGAAGAAACCTGATGCAGAATACATACTGGGCTGGGAGTCGAAATCAGCACAGAATAGTACAAACAATGAGATGAGTGTGACGTGGAAGGTGGAGGAACTGACAAACTGGGAGGAACCTGAAGGAATTAGGTGTTTCTTTTTTCTGGGACATCATTGTGTGACTTTTTAAATCTCACCATTTACAGTGAGTATCTTCTCCCACTGCACACACACTTCTCCTGATCAACACACTTTACTGTGCTGTGACTCTCAGCCTTTTACATCATCATCAACATTCCTGCACTGAGGGGATAAACCACTTATTAATCACAACTATCAACTTTACTCGTGTGTGTGTGTGTGTGTGTGTGTGTGTGTGTGTGTGTTTACAGAGAAACCAGACTCAGTTAACCTGAGATCTTCATCTGAAGTGTGTGTAGAAGGAAAACAGATTGAGTTGAGTTGTGAGGTCGTAAACGTGGGTCCTGGACGTATTCTCAGTGTACGCTGGAGCAGAGCAGATCCCAAACAAAACACTTTCACAATCTTCCATGAAAGTACAGTCCCAGATTTGGAAAATGAGAAAAAGAATGTGAGCAGAACAGTGAATGTAACCATCACACCCACACGTGAGGACGATGGAGCTCAGTATCAGTGTGAAGCTCTGCTGAATCTCAACCAACCACTTGTGTTCAAATCAGAGAAACCAATCACCATCTCTGTACACTGTAAGTAACCAGAGCAGCATCTTCTACACCAAAACCATCGTTATTCATAAGCAGTCCATTTCATTCCCTCGTGTTACTGTGAGTCAGTGTTTTGTGTCTTTTTACTTTTTTAATCTGTAATTTTATCAGTATGTTTGTTTGAAGTTTTGTTCTTCGTTACATTTAAAATTATATCCGTTACTGTACCATAAAATACAAACAACATCTACCACCTTATAATATCTGACTTTAAATTCTCCTCACTGACCTCAGCTCAGGATCTTCAGCACAATCACAGAAAAGCTTCATAACATCACCTCATTTACAGGAACCGAATCAATAAGTGCTGTTTACCTTCACTCCAGCAGGAGGAGTTACAGAGGGCTGGAGATCTTCTGTTCCTACACACATTCTAATAAACTACACACTATAATGATAATGTTCTGCAGCTAAATGAATCGTGTTGCTGTGTGTAAAAGCAGAGCAGGAAACAGTGAACCTGAGTGATGTTCAGATCTGAAGCTGTTTCATTAAATACATTAGTCTTTATTCTCCTCATAACCAGAAGAGTGATAGAGCAGCACACACCTTTATCTCCTGCATGTTTCCCTCATGTTCCTCTTTGTTCTGAATTGGCTACTGAGGGTTCAGACCTTTTTTTGTCATCCATAAATTTCATTAGGATTCAGTTCTCCTCACTGACGTGACATGAATACGTGTTCTTTTTGCATGGACGCCCACTGCGACCCCGACAACACGCCGCCCTGGGCAGGTGATAAAACTATATAAAACTACTTTAATACAGTAACGAGTTCCACTTCATCACCGTGCACCACTGACCAACACTCTGATTTAGAGAAGATCTGCTGATGGTGCATTAGATTTGTGCATTACTGCATAAACACACACTTTAGGTGAAAATGCAGTGAACAATCAAGAGTTTTGATTCGTCACTGCGGAAAATTCCAGAGTTGTTCAACGCATGCGCTCGTGTCTGAATCCTGAATCTGCATTTGTGATTTCTCTCATTATTATAACAGCAAAAGTGCATAACTCACATTAAACACAAGTCATAGACTGTAGTGGGGTTTGACTTGTTTTTCTCTTCTACTGAAATAAACATTTTTAATTTCCTAATCTGTAAAAATCAGTAAACAAATTCATAAAAGGTTTTGTTTTATCTGTAGCAGATTCTGACTTGTTTATTTCAACCTTGTTTTTAACACTAATGATGCCATTAAAACGTAAATGTAACTGTGTCTATGTTAAAGTGATCCTTTAGTTGTGTTGTTCTGAAGCAGGATTGTATGAGGTACTTGTTCCTAGTCAGTGTGTTCTCTGTAGAACTCTGCACTCTTCTCATCTGCAGGAACATCGCAGCACAGGGACACAACACAGAAAGAAACTTCTTTTAGAGAGATCTTCTTCTTCATCATCTTCCTCTTTCAGCTTCTCCCATTAGGGGGCGCCACAGCGGATCATCCGTCTCCACACCCCCCTGTCCTCTACATCTGCCTCTTTCACGCCAACCTGCATGTCTTCCCTCACCACATCCATAAACCTCCTCCTTGGTCTTCCTCTTTTCCTCCTTCCTGGTGTCTCCATCCTCAGCATTCTTCTACCAATATACCCCATGTCCCTCCTCTGCACATGTCCAAACCATCTCAATCTCACCTCCCTCACCTTGTCTCCAAAACATCCTACATGCGCTGTCCCTCTAATAAACTCATTTCTAATCCTGTCCATCGTCATCACTCCCAACGAACATCTCAACATCTTCAGCTCTGCTACCTTCAGCTCCACCCCCTGTCTTTTACTCAATGCCACTGTCTCTAATCCATACAACATCTCAGGTCTCACCACAGTCCTATAAACTTTCCTTTCACTCTCACAGATACTCTTCTATCACAAATCACTCCTGCTATCACTCTTCTCCACCCACTCCACCCTGCCTGCACTCTTTCTTCACTTCTCTAACACACTCTCCATTACTCTGCACTGTTGACCCCAGGTACCTGAACTCCTCCACCTTCTCCACCTCTTCTCCTGTAACCGCACCTCCACTGCCCTCCTCTTATTCACACACGTATTCTGTCTTACTCCTACTGACTTTCATTCCCCTTCTCTCCAGCGTGTACCTCCACCTCTCCAGGATCTTCTCCACCTGCTCACTACTCTCACCACAAATCACAATATCATCCACAAACATCATAGTCCACGGAGACTCCTGTCTGACCTCGTCCTTCAACCTGTCCATCACCACTGCAAACAGGAAAGGGCTCAGAGCCGATCCTTGATGCAGTCCAATCTTCACCCTGAACCAGTCTGTCGTTCCTACTGCACACTTCACTGCTATCACACTGTCCTCATACATGTCCTGCACCACCCTCACATACTTCTTTGACACACCTGACTTCCTCATACAATACCACAGCTCCTCTCTCCACCCTGTCGTACGCTTTCTCTAAATTCACAAATACACAATGCAACTCCTTCTGACCTTCTCTATACTTCTCCATCAACATTCTCAAAGCAAATAATTTGTCTGTGGTGCTCTTCCTCAGCATGAAACCTTAATAAATTTCATTATTTCAACATAAAACTCCTCATACAAACCCAAAACACAAAGTGTGAAATCTGTATAAAAGCGTGGACATTATCATAAATCTGCTTTACAGAAAAAATCTATTCCAAATACAGGTTTATCCCTAATAAGTGGCTGAGAGGTGATGGTGGTGAGGGAAACATGAAAAAGAAACACTGCATAGAAACCTGCCTCAGAAGATGAATCCATGTCTGGGAGATGCTGGATAGTGCAGTTAATCAGTCCCTTCTACAGCTGGGTCCAAAAAAGTACAACTGTGCAACCAAGAATACAAAAAAAACAAATTCTGATACCCAGTGCGCTTCTGCTCAACCCGAGAAGAGGCCTGTGGGTCATCAGCAGATCATTATTTCATAATCCTTCTAATTGTACACAGTTACCATCAAAACTTTTCCTGTACTGTGACTCGCTCGTCCATCTCATCTTCACGACTCAGGCTCTGACTTTATTCAACTTATTCAACTACAGCCAAGCTGAAACTGTACACTGGAAGATTAGCATTAGCATTTTTAAGTTTATTGTAACTATTAATCAGGACCAGCATGTGCTGAAACGCTCACAAGCAGGTGGTCCCTCTGCCCACTCAGTGTTAATGAGGTTACACTGATGATTGTGTTCTCAGTGGACTTTTGATTGGAAGGTTGGATGGAGGAGGTGAAGCTCTTCCTGGGAATCCCCTGACATTCCCAAGCTGGGAGTCAGATCTAATCTTTAATTAAAGAACATGATAAAGGAACCACCCAAACCACATCTATCTGGTTTTGTCCTATGGCAGAAGCAGATAAACTCCAACAGCTCAAGGCTGTAGGACAGGAGACCAACACATAGACTGGACTTTTTGACTAGTCCTTCTTTGTGGTTTCAGAGATGTGTAATCAAAGCCTCTGTAACAGAACTCACCATTTACTCTTAAAATCCAAAGTCTTCAGCACTGCAAACTTACAAATTAAGCATGGTGAGAAGATCCCAAGTCCAGCAGGAAGCAGAGGAACAATGAGAGTGTGAAGAAGTGGAAGTGGAAGTAAAAAACAGGATGTCAGTATGAGTGATAGAGAACCGGAGCAGATGTTTTAGACAGAAAGAAACAGAATTCTTGCTGATGAGTTCGACTGCATTGTTAAAGATGCAGGTTTTCTTCAGGAATTCTAATGAAGTGTTAGAATGGTGTAGATATGAGGATATTAAGCCACTGACCAAAATTCCTGCATGTCGTCTTCATCATGGGATGAAGGTGTGCACTTTATTTCCCATCTCTGAAAGCCAGCTTGAATATAAGATCAATGTAAATACTCTCTCTTCGTCCTTGTGGCACATGGTTGAGAGGATCCCAGCTCATCATGGTTAGATGCACACATCACATCCCAGAGCTCTTCTTCAGTAAACAGCTATAAAAGAGAAGCTCTCCTGAATGGAGACTGGAAGTGAGAAGGCAGGAAGGTGGACAGTTCAGTAAACAGAGCTTCATCCTACATCATCATGACCTTCTGCATCACCATCACATCCATCGCCTGAATGTTTCTGGCTCCGTTTCATGAGTTTCAGTGCAGTCGGTGTGTAAATCTGAGAGATCTGGCAACCTGGACAGCAGTGAAGGTTGGGGCAGTGAGCAAACCTTTAAATCGCTGTAGTTATTCTTGTGTAATAAACAGAAAAATATCCTAATACACGTATTCATGAACTTATTTCCTCTTTATATAAATGGTATAATTGAAGGACACGCCGGTTGTATAAAACATTGTAGTGATGTATTTACATTTATGTGCTTTATTTATTTAAATAGCACGCATCATATGATCTTACCTGATCAACTTCTTTCTGTTCTCTTCATCAGACAAGAAGAAGAACTTCTACTGGCTCCTGTTTCTTCTAATTGTGCCTATAGTTCTGGGAATCTGGGCCTTCATCCATTACAGACACCAACGCATCGGCCAATACATCCTGAAGCACCTGGGAGTTAACCATGCCAACCAGAACGCTGACAGAACTTAACTGTAGATACTGCATTCATCATGAATTAAAGAAACGGCCTTATCAGTTCAGAACTTGGAAATTCTGAAGGATCTCCTTAACCTCCTCAAGCCCATGTTCAGCATGAGATCATTACGACACATCTGAGTGCAACACAGAGTAACTACAGCACTTCTTCCTATAGATCTATTAGCATACAGCACTGATACCGCTGACTGTTAGGGGTGTAACGGTTCATGTATTCATACCAAACCTTTACACTAAACTGACCATACTGAATTTCCGTCTCCACCTCGCACTCCCAGTTAAACTTACAAACATACACAACACTGCCGGGGGTGTAAATAAGAAACTGGAGTTAGCGCAGTGTCACGGTGGCTGCTCGCTCCAGACTGCGCTTCCAACCTTCACCAACGCTAGCGCTATGGAGTCTTCAGCATTTTATATCCAGTGTCAAGAGAAAATCCTGATAATTCCACATATTTAAGGAGTGGACGAATGAAGGATGGAAGGAATGAAGACTTTTATCTGCTGAAATAAATAGAACAGTTCAGTAGATCATATCATTAGAAAATTACATATTTACATGTGAAATACACACACACACACACACACACACACACACACACACACACACATCTGTATTACCCAAATGGAGTCTAACAATTTACATTTTTCAAATTGTATTTAATCAATATAATAAGCGTATTTTATTGTATATAAATTATTATATATTTAACCAAACATGCATTTTAGCTAAAAAATATTGCTGATGTTCACAAATGTTAATAATAAGCTCCATTAATAAAAAAAATGACAAGCACTTTTGTTTAGAAAAACTACTGAATCTGTGTAGCGTTACACCCCTGCTAACATACACTTACTAACAAAAAATACACATGGAGGTTAAAAATGAAGGAAATCCAGCCTCAGCCTTCGCACTGGTCGTTCTGATGAAGCAGCATGTCACTAGCTAACACTAATCTTTTCATGAACTTTATTTCCACCCTGTAGTTTTGTGAATCCCTTTTGGGTTTATGGACTGTAGATCCTGATGTACACTGTTCTGTTATCACATGAATACAGCGTTACAGGATTTCAATCTTAATGTGAAACAATAATAAAACTCCTCAGGACACAAATCTTCACTCTCGGATCTCTGTTTTCTCCTCTTCAGCTTCACTGTACATCCCAAACATCTGGAGTTATAAAACCTAACCTGAACCTAGACCTACTGTGGATCTGAACCATTAGATCTCTCATGTACTGTTACTTAGGGGTTCGGTTGTTCCTCGGGGGTTCTTGATGAGAAAAGAAGAAGAAGTGGTTCAAAACATTGGAATGGAGCATTTGAGAAGGTTCTGAGACGTTTTCATGTTTCCATCCATCCTGCACCTTCAAAAGCTTCCTTAGACTCAATAAACTTGATCAGATCAGTTGGTAACTCCATCAGTAGATTTGCTGATCCTACTTAACTTGGTGGACAAGTTCAGAGTGACTAAGCTCTGTCAGAAGATACAGGACCAAAACTAGGACCAGTCCTGATCTCCAAAACTAACAGTTTGGAAGAAAGAGAAGTTTAATCAGGGGTTTGAGTGTTACATATAAACCAACCAGAGAGATGAATACTGACCCCCTACGGACCACAAGAGCTCAGGGCTAGAACTTACATCCTGAAGGAGGAGCACTGCTGCAGAGCCGAACCCCGTCCAGGAAGTGAGACTGAAGTCACCACACAAAATCAGCAAATATGGGCTTAAGAATTACAGCCACAAGACAATCCACCTGTGTGTGTGTGTGTGTGTGTGTGTGTGTGTGTGTGAGAACAGAAACCAGCTACACAAGTGCGTTTACAGCAGACCTTTATTTAGCCATCACTGCTCTAGTACAAATAAGAGAAGACCTAGTCATGAAGATGGACATGAAACCCAGACGAGGCAGGTGTGTGTGTGTGTGTGTGTGTGTGTGTGTGTGTGTGTGTGTGTGTGTGATTTCTATAGTTTAATATGTGGATTACAGCAGAGAGAAATTACACTGCACAAGCTGAAGGTTATTCCATTATACAATCAATCAAAGCGCTTTACTGATCATCAATAGGAGGAACCACATGCACTCATCAGCCAATCACAGCCCTGCATTATTAAGGTCATGTGATTCACAACCAAGAGGTGAAGAGAAACAGACAAGCTGACAGAAGCAACACAAAATGTCTCTCACACACACACACACACACACACACACAAACACACACACAGTAATTGTCCTCACTCTTCCACATGAATTTACTGTAAATCTTGCAGGGCAGAACAAAGGATTGTGGGTAATTTAAAATAGGGAAGAATTGTGTTGTGGAAGTGGGCGGGGCTCACTGAGTGTCTCCTGTCTTCACCTCCTCATACTGAGGCTCCTCCTCCTTCTCCTCCTCTTTCTCTGCATCATCGTCTGTCCGCGAATTCGGCACCCACAGACCCGAATCGATGCAGCGCTTCATGTGATGCCGCCTCCTACACACACACACACACACACACACACACACACACACACACACACACACACACACACACACACACACACACACACACACACAGCATTGTTTGTCCCATGCTGCACAGCTTGGGTTAAGATTTAATTAAAGATATCAATAAAATTTAAACCCGACCAACACATCTCAAATACTGATTTTCTTCAGGAGCTCACTGATCTTCTCCAAAACCTCAATGACCCTCTTCAGGGTCCTCACTAACCTCCTCTCTTAGTTTGCTCATCCCCTGTGGGTCTTTGTTGACCTTCTCCAGAACCACAGTGATCTTTTCTGGGATTGCACCTCACCAACCTTCTCTCCAGGTCCTCAGTTACCTTCTCCGAGACCTTGTTCATCTTCTGCTGCACGCTGCTAATCTTCTCCATGGCCTCATTTACCACTAACCTCACTACTTCTCCAGTGTCTTGTTCACCTTCTCCTGGGCCTTCTGCAGGACCTGATACATCTTCAGCAGAAATTTAAGGATCCTCTCCTCAACTTCAGGGCCTCAGTGATCCTCTGCAGGACCTCATTAATGTTTCTATCACAATTCTCCCTGTTTTTAATGTTGCAGATCTTATTAAAGACTGAATCTCTGTAGCCGATCAGACTAACTCATGGTTTCTAGAATGAAGTATGGAATTTGTCTCAGGTGATGAGGTCATAGTAACCAGGAGAGCTGCGAGAGTGTCTAGAACATACCACAATGTTTGCACTATTCTGATGTACTACAGTCACTGTAAAGGAGACACTGAACACACACACACTAACCGTTGGGTCCATTTTGCTGATGTAATCCTGTAACATCTGGATGTCTTTTTCATCAAAGCACTTCTGCATTTCCTGTTTGAGGAAACACACACACACACACACACACACACACACACACACACACCATTATAGTCTGTGACCTACTGATTGTTCTCCACAGCTGTGTGTGTTTGTATGCAAGTGTATATGTGTAGCCTCTATAGAAGGAGGACACTATGATGACTATAAAGAACTGCTCTGGGGAGTCTGTAACTACTGTAAGCACTTCATGATGCACAGTTGAAGTATGTGTATGTATTATTGTATATCTTTCTGTCAGTCGGTCAGTCTGTTAATCATTTATTGAATTTGGTCTTGAGTAAGTCACTGTTTCTATTGTAATGTACTTAGTGGGGACATGAAGCATGTTAGAATCATCATATAAATCCCTTTGTACAAAACACACACACACACACACACACACACACACACTTCACAGGTTTAACATAGTGGGGATCTAGTCTAATAAGATTACTTTTAACTCCATTTTTTAATTCTTGTTTTAACAACTTAATTATTATAGGAATAATGCAGGAATAATGACAATAAGTTTGTTGTTGAGGCACTTGTTAAATGTGGCATATAAGTAAGCTTAATGTACAGTAATCCAGTCTGTCAGTAAACAAATTAAAACATGATGATCAAGACTTTTAAGTGGTATCATCTTTTTATTCTATATTAATTAGTGCTTTTAGAAAATGCAAAATCAGAATTTACTGTAAAGTGTTAGGACGAAGTTTTGTATAGTTCCCCCCCCCATTTATTTTTTTTTTACACTTTTTCTCCTTAACAGACTTTGGTTAATTATTTTAACAGTGAGGATGAAGTTTTGAGTTTAAGACGATCACGATAAGATACCTTATAAACTTATTACATTTTCTATTTTTATTGTTACTGCTAATTTATTTACCTGCTCATACTTAAATGACTTTATTTTTGAAAAGTTGAATAATGTGAAGTGAAGTTACTGAAAATAAAAGTTGAAAAAAGACCATCTTTTTTGATCCTCTTAAAATCTATTTTCTAAATGCATGTTACTATTGTTAATAATTTAATGACCTATATGCTGTTTATTTTCTTTTATTTCATTGGTCTTCAATCTTATGAGCTATAACCTTTATAAACTTATTTTATTCTGCTTAAAATACACATACTCAAAACACTCAACTTAGAATTAATAACATTGCAACATTTAGTGTAATTTTGTGCTGTCTATTGTATATTGTCTACTGGCTATTTGTTGTCTGTGCTGCATGCTGACTGTTATATGTTCATCTGCACATACAGGTGCATCTCAATAAATTAGAATGTAATTGAAAAGTTCATTTATTTCAGTAATTCAACTCAAATTATGAAACTGGTGTATTAAATAAATTCAATGCACACAGACTGAAGTAATTTAAGTCTTTGGTTCTTTTAATTGTGATGATTTTGGCTCACATTTAACAAAAACCCACCAATTCACATCAAAAAATTTGAATACTCCATAAGACCTTGACCCCAGCCTCAGTCCGTTCTTTGTGAAGTTCACCCAGATTCTTGAATGGATTTTGCTTGTCGAGTCTCTCACACTTTTTCCTTCCACTCATCTTTCTGTTAACATGCTCAGATACAGCACTCTGTGATCAGCAGCTTCTGTGGTGATGAATGTTTGTAGCTTCTCCTCCTGGTAAAGGGGGTCAATGATTGTCTTCTGGACAACATCAGATCATCAGTTTTCCCCATGATTGTGTTGCCCAGTGAACCAAACTGAGAGACCATTTTGAAGCCTCAGGAACCTTTGCAGATGTTTTGAGTTGATTAGATGATTGGCATGTCTCCATATTCTCATTTACTGAGATTTGAAGAGATGTGAATTGGTGGGTTTTTGTTAAAGCCAAAATCATCCCAATTAAAAGAACCAAAGCCTTAAATCACTTCAGTCTGCTTTTAATTTATTAATTAATTTATTTCACATTCCACATTGTAATTCATTGAGATGCACCTGTATTAGTTAGTGTGTGTGTGTGTGTGTGTGTGTGTGTGTGTGTTGTACCTTGGGCAGAGTGTCGTACACCTCCACAGGGTCGAGGCCTCCAGGTCCGAGGCGTTTCTGTCTCTCCTCTTCCTCGTACTCCTTCATGGCTTTCTCAATGCGGATCTTCGCCCGGCCGCGTACGCGTTCCTTAAACGACTCCAGTTCATCGTTAAAGGCGTCCTGATACTGCTGATCTGCCGTCTGACACACACACACACAATCAGGGAAAGGTTTATCAGTATCCACACACACACACACACACACACACACACACACACACACACACACACACACAATCAGGAAAGGTTTATCAGTATCCACACACACACACACACACACACACACACACACACACAATCAGGAAGGGTTTGTCAGTATCCACACACACACAAAAATCAGGGAAGGGTTTGTCAGTATCCACACACACACACACACACACACACACACACACACACACACACACACACACACACACACACACACAAAATCAGGGAAGGGTTTGTCAGTATCCACACACACACACACATTTGGAAACAGTGTTTTTGTCTAAGAAACACTTCTGTGTCCACACTTTGAAACAATAAAATATGAGATTGTTTTTGAAAGCCTCTGTTCACGCACAGTCCACACACAGTCACGTGAAATGTTGTAAGTCTATCCTACATCTATACAAGTACGTTTTCGGTGACTAAAAATGGCGTCTCAGTGTGGACAGAAGACCAAACAGCGAGAATAATATGTTTTCAGACTAAATCAGTGTGGAACAGAGCTGCACGGTTCGGGAAAACGTCAATATTGTGATATAATAAAAGGTTGATTGTGTATTAAAGGAAGCAGCACACAGATCAGTGATCATGATGAAATGTGTATTTATAAAGAGAGGTTAAAAAAAATAACATTTGCATTCATGAGACATTTCTTGTGAGAGAGAGAGAGATCTAACAGATGTAGAGTTTTTGGCCACCAGTTCAGTGTTGATCTGCTCAGCATCCACCTTCACCTGGTCTCCACACTGGAACGTCACGTGACCACACACGTGCACTGCCTAAACTCAGACTGTCTGGTGTTTTTCTGTTTTGTTAGCAGCACAGAAAATCTACAATCTGCTCTCAGAAAGTGTGTTCATACACTCACACTCACACACACACACACACACACACACACACACACACACACACACCTTGATCTTAGAGAAGAACTGGCGAAAGCAGCCTCGGGGGTCGACCTTCAGGCTTTTTGCAAGTTCCAGGATGAACTGCATAACAATGGTCTGATGGGCCACCTGCTCCATGAGAGCATGTTTCTGAAACACACACACACACACACACACACACACACAAGATGGCAGGTTATCTAGTAAACAGTAGGCACAATCAGTTCCTGTGGTAACCATGGTAACACCTGCTGTAGTATAATTTAGTGTTGTGAGATTTGAAACACAGCCTTGATCACCCCCTCCCCTCGTATCTATGTGACAGTGAGGTGGATTGGGACACTGCCTCAGACAGACAGGTGTGTGTACCTCCTCCACCTCCAGGTCGATGCACATGATCACCAGGTAGTTCGCCGTCTCTTCACACACCAGGTGAGGGTTATCAGACAGGTACTTCTGACTGTCATCCCATCGACGCAGCATTCCTGTACACACACACACAGTTCAGCGAAGGGTAAGATAAATTAATTGTGCGCACACACACACACACACACAGTTTAGTGAAAGGGTAAGATAAATTAATTGTGCGCGCACACACACACACAGTTTAGTGAAAGGGTAAGATAAATTAATTGTGCGCACACACACACACACTCACCAAAGTGTTTGATCTGTTTCTCATACTTCTCCACAAAGGTCTTGTGCTTCTGCTCCTTTTCCTCCTCTGTCTCCTCTTTTACATCAGGCTTTATATTCAACACGCTCTACCAGAGAGAGAGAGAGAGAGAGAGAGAGAGAGAGAGAGAGAGAGAGAGAGAGAGAGAGATTGGGGGGTAGAGAAAGAGAGATGGGGAGGTTAAAGAGGTGCATTAAAAGTAATGATCAGTGTTATCTCAGAGTGATTGGGGAGAACAGCACCACCTGTTGGCTATGCATGGTGTTCATGTTCCATCCACTGTATGAATCTGTACTGCTGCTACGTGATTTGCTGATAGGATGTGTGTATGATGGCCAGTGGGTGTATAGTCAGGGTATAGAGTGAACCTGAACACTCAAGGTGAAGCTACATTCCAGAACTTCTTCTACCCAGGCTGTGGTGCAGAGGAGGCCTAGTACAATGACTGGAGCAGTGTAGTGTAGAGAGCTTAGGTTGTAGTGTATACAGTATAGCGTGTCTGGTGTAGTGTAAAGTGTGTACAGTGTATAGTGTAGTGTATATGGTGAAGTGTGTATAGTGTAGTGTGTATGGTGTAGTGTGAAGTGTGTACAGTGTAGTGTATATGGTGAAGTGTGTATAGTGTAGTGTGTATGGTGTAGTGTGAAGTGTGTACAGTGTATAGTGTAGTGTATATGGTGAAGTGTGTATGGTGTAGTGTAAAGTGTGTATAGTGTAGTGTGTATAGTGTGAAGTGTGTATAGTGTGAAGTGTACAGTGTAGTGTAGTGTGTATAGTGTAGTGTATATGGTGAAGTGTAGTGTAGTGTAGTGTGTATGGTGTAGTGTAGTGTAGTGTAGTGTATATGGTGTAGTGTATATAGTGAAGTGTGTATGGTGTAGTGTAGTGTATAGTGTAGTGTGAAGTGTGTATAGTGTAGTGTATATGGTGAAGTGTGTGTATGGTGTAGTGTGAAGTGTATAGTGTAGTGTATATGGTGAAGTGTATGGTGTAGTGTGAAGTGTGTAGTGTATATAGTGTAGTGTATGGTGAAGTGTAGTGTATAGTGTAGTGTGTATGGTGAAGTGTGTATAGTGTGTAGTGTAGTGTAGTGTATGGTGAAGTGTGTATATGGTGAAGTGTGTATAGTGTAGTGTATATGGTGAAGTGTGTATGGTGAAGTGTGTATGGTGTAGTGTAGTGTGTAGTGTGTAGTGTATATGGTGTAGTGTGTAGTGTATAGTGTGAAGTGTGTACAGTGTATAGTGAAGTGTGTAGTGTGTGTGGTGTAGTGTGAAGTGTACAGTGTATAGTGTATAGTGTAGTGTGCATGGTGTAGTGTGTATGGTGTAGTGAAGTGTGTATGGTGTAGTGTGAAGTGTACAGTGTATAGTGTAGTGTATATGGTGAAGTGTGTATAGTGTAGTGTGTATGGTGTAGTGTAGTGTGTAGTGTAGTGTATATGGTGAAGTGTATAGTGTAGTGTGTATGGTGAAGTGTGTATGGTGTAGTGTGTATAGTGTGTGTATAGTGTGAAGTGTGTAGTGTGTAGTGTGTAGTGTGTATAGTGTAGTATATGGTGAAGTGTGTGTATGGTGTAGTGAAGTGTGTACAGTGTAGTGTGTATAGTGTAGTGTGTATAGTGTGAAGTGTACAGTGTAGTGTAGTGTATAGTGTGTATAGTGTGTATAGTGTAGTGTGAAGTGTGTGTATAGTGTGAAGTGTGTAGTGTATAGTGTATATGGTGTAGTGTATAGTGTAGTGTGTAGTGTGTATAGTGTAGTGTATAGTGTGTGTATAGTGTAGTGTATATGGTGAAGTGTGTATAGTGTAGTGTAAAGTGTGTACAGTGTATAGTGTAGTGTATATGGTGAAGTGTGTATAGTGTGTGTATAGTGTAGTGTGTATAGTGTGAAGTGTGTATAGTGTAGTGTGAAGTGTGTATAGTGTGTAGTGTATATGGTGTAGTGTGTATATGGTGAAGTGTGTATGGTGTAGTGTAAAGTGTGTACAGTGTATAGTGTAGTGTGAAGTGTGTATAGTGTAGTGTATATGGTGAAGTGTGTATGGTGTAGTGTAAGTGTGTATAGTGTAGTGTATATGGTGAAGTGTGTATGGTGTAGTGTAGTGTGTATGGTGTAGTGTAGTGTGTAGTGTGTACAGTGTATAGTGTAGTGTGCATGGTGTAGTGTGAAGTGTGTACAGTGTATAGTGTAGTGTATATGGTGAAGTGTGTATAGTGTAGTGTGAAGTGTGTATAGTGTAGTGTATATGGTGAAGTGTGTATGGTGAAGTGTGTATGGTGTAGTGTAAAGTGTACAGTGTATAGTGTAGTATATGGTGAAGTGTATGGTGTAGTGTGTATGGTGTAGTGTGAAGTGTGTACAGTGTAGTGTATATGGTGAAGTGTGTGTATAGTGTAGTGTGAAGTGTGTACAGTGTATAGTGTAGTGTGTATGGTGAAGTGTGTATAGTGGTGAAGTGTGTATAGTGTAGTGTGTATGGTGAAGTGTGTATGGTGTAGTGTAAAGTGTGTACAGTGTATAGTGTAGTGTATATGGTGAAGTGTGTATAGTGTAGTGTGTATGGTGTAGTGTGAAGTGTGTACAGTGTAGTGTATATGGTGAAGTGTGTATATAGTGTAGTGTGTATGGTGTAGTGTGAAGTGTGTACAGTGTAGTGTATATGGTGAAGTGTGTATGGTGTAGTGTGAGTGTGTATAGTGTAGTGTGAAGTGTGTACAGTGTATAGTGTAGTGTATATGGTGAAGTGTGTATGGTGTAGTGTGAAGTGTGTACAGTGTATAGTGTAGTGTATATGGTGAAGTGTGTATACTGTAGTGTGCATGGTGTAGTGTGAAGTGTGTACAGTGTATAGTGAAGTGTATATGGTGAAGTGTGTATAGTGTAGTGTAAAGTGTGTACAGTGTATAGTGTAGTGTATATGGTGAAGTGTGTATAGTGTAGTGTGCATGGTGTAGTGTGAAGTGTGTACAGTGTATAGTGAAGTGTGTATGGTGTAGTGTGTACAGTGTGTAGTGTGTATAGTGTAGTGTGAAGTGTGTACAGTGTATAGTGTAGTGTGTGGTGTAGTGTGTACAGTGTAGTGTGTAGTGTGTATAGTGTAGTGTATATGTGAAGTGTGTATGGTGTAGTGAAGTGTGTATGGTGTAGTGTGTACAGTGTGTAGTGTAGTGTATAGTGTAGTGTGTATGGTGAAGTGTGAAGTGTGTGTAGTGTATGGTGAAGTGTGAAGTGTGTACAGTGTGTAGTGTAGTGTGCATGGTGTAGTGTGAAGTGTGTACAGTGTATAGTGTAGTGTGTATGGTGAAGTGTGAAGTGTGTACAGTGTATAGTGTAGTGTGTATGGTGTAGTGTGTACAGTGTATAGTGTAGTGTGTATGGTGTAGTGTGTATGGTGAAGTGTGAAGTGTGTACAGTGTATAGTGTAGTGTATGGTGTGTAGTGTGTACAGTGTGTAGTGTAGTGTGTATTGTGAAGTGTGTACAGTGTATAGTGAAGTGTGTATAGTGTAGTGTGTACAGCGTATTGTGTAGTGTGTACAGTGTAGTGTGAAGTGTGTACAGTGTATAGTGTAGTGTAAAGTGTGTACAGTGTATAGTGTAGTGTGTATGGTGTGGTGTGAAGTGTGTACAGTGTAGTGTGTATGGTGTAGTGTGTACAGTGTATAGTGTAGTGTGTATGGTGAAGTGTGAAGTGTGTACAGTGTATAGTGTGTAGTGTGTATGGTGTAGTGTGTACAGTGTAAAGTGAAGTGTGTATGGTGTAGTGTGTACAGCGTATTGTGTAGTGTGTATAGTGTGTGAAGTGTGTACAGTGTAAAGTGAAGTGTGTATGGTGTAGTGTGTACAGCGTATTGTGTAGTGTGTGTATAGTGTATTGTGAAGTGTGTACAGTGTAAAGTGAAGTGTGTATGGTGTAGTGTGTACAGCGTATTGTGTAGTGTGTATAGTGTAGTGTGTATGGTGAAGTGTGAAGTGTGTACAGTGTATGGTGAAGTGTGAAGTGTGTACAGTGTATAGTGAAGTGTGTATAGTGTAGTGTGAAGTGTGTACAGTGTACAGTGTATAGTGTAGTGTGTATGGTGAAGTGTGTACAGTGTATAGTGTAGTGTGTACAGTGTATAGTGTAGTGTGTGTATAGTGTGGTGTGTATGGTGAAGTGTGTACAGTGTATAGTGAAGTGTGTATAGTGTAGTGTAAAGTGTGTACAGTGTATAGTGTAGTGTGTATAGTGAAGTGTGTATGGTGAAGTGTGAAGTGTGTACAGTGTATAGTGTAGTGTGTATGGTGAAGTGTGTACAGTGTATAGTGAAGTGTGTATGGTGAAGTGTGAAGTGTGTACAGTGTATAGTGTAGTGTGTACAGTGTATAGTGAAGTGTGTATGGTGAAGTGTGTACAGTGTATAGTGTAGTGTGTATGGTGAAGTGTGTACAGTGTATAGTGTAGTGTGTATAGTGTAGTGTGTATGGTGAAGTGTGTACAGTGTATAGTGAAGTGTGTATGGTGAAGTGTGAAATGTGTAGGATGTAGAACAGTGTGTAGGATGTAGAACAGTGTGTAGGCTGTAGGATATAGTGTGTAGGGTGTAGGATGTAGAACAGTGTGTAGACTGTAGGGTGTAGGATGTAGAACAGTGTGTAGACTGTAGGGTGTAGGATGTAGAACAGTGTGTAGACTGTAGGGTGTGGGATGTAGAACAGTGTGTAGACTGTAGGGTGTAGGGTGTAGTGTGTACAGTGTATAGTGTAGTGTGTGGGATATAGTGTGTAGGGTGTAGGATGTAGAACAGTGTGTAGACTGTAGGGTGTAGGATATAGTGTGTAGGGTGTAGGATGTAGAACAGTGTAGACTGTAGGGTGTAGGATATAGTGTGTAGGGTGTAGGGTGTAGGATATAGTGTAGGGTGTAGGATATAGTGTGTAGGATATAGTGTGTAGGGTGTATGGTATAGGGTGTAGAAGTGTGTAGGATATAGTGTGTAGGGTATAGTGTAGTGTGTAGGGTATAGTGTGCAGGGTGTAGGGTATAGGGTGTAGAAGTGTGTAGGATGGAGTGTGTAGGGTGTAGTGTGTGGGATATAGTGTGTAGGGTATAGTGTGTAGGGTGTATGGTATAGGGTGTAGAAGTGTGTAGGATGGAGTGTGTGGGGTGTAGTGTGTGGGATATAGTGTGCAGGGTGTAGGGTATAGGGTGTAGAAGTGTGTGGATGGAGTGTGTAGGGTGTAGTGTGTAGGGTATAGTGTGTAGGGTATAGTGTGTGGGGTATAGTGTGTAGGGTGTATGGTATAGGGTGTAGAAGTGTGTAGGATATAGTGTGTAGGATATAGTGTGTAGGGTATAGTGTGCAGGGTGTAGGTATAGGGTGTAGAAGTGTAGGATGGAGTGTGTAGGGTGTAGTGTGTAGGATATAGTGTGTAGGGTATAGTGTGTAGGGTGTAGTGTGTACAGTGTATAGTGTGAAGTGTGTAGGATGGAGTGTGTAGGGTGTAGTGTGTAGGATATAGTGTGTAGGTGTAGGGTATAGGGTGTAGAAGTGTGTAGGATGGAGTGTGTAGGGTGTAGTGTGTAGTGTATAGTGTGTAGGGTATAGTGTGTGTAGGGTGTAGGGTATAGGGTGTAGGGTGTAGAAGTGTGTAGGATGGAGTGTAGGGTGTATAGTGGAGAATGTAAGGGTGTAGGGTGTAGTGTATGGTGAAGTGTGAAGTGTGTAGGATGGAGTGTGTAGGGTGTAGTGTAGTGTATATAGTGTAGTGTGTGGGGTATAGTGTGTAGTGTGTGGGGTATAGTGTATAGTGAGGCGTGTAGGGTGAGTGTGTAGGGTGTAGTGTGTGGGATATAGTGTGTAGGGTATAGTGTGTATAGTGTGTGGGGTATAGTGTGTATGGTGTGGTGTGAAGTGTGTAGGATGGAGTGTGTAGGGTGTAGGGTGTAGTGTGCAGGGTGTAGGGTATAGGGTGTAGAAGTGTGTAGGATGGAGTGTGTAGGGTGTAGTGTGTGGGATATAGTGTGTGGGGTATAGTGTGTGGGGTGTAGGGTATAGGGTGTAGAAGTGTGTAGGATGTAGTGTGTGGGGTGTAGTGTGTAGGTATAGTGTGTAGGGTATAGTGTGTAGGGTGTAGGGTATAGGGTGTAGGGTGTAGAAGTGTGTAGGATGGAGTGTGTAGGGTGTAGTGTGTAGGGTATAGTGTGCAGGGTGTAGGGCAGGGTAGCCATCCAGTCAGAGACCGAGAGCCACATTTTTACTGTGTTACCATAAAGAGCCACATCACAGATTTACAGATTTATTGTAAATGTCACACACCAACATAATGACAGAAATTGACTCCTACAGTTCTAAGACCACTGCACTGTCTCACACACACACACACACACTCTGTTTAACCAAGTCTACAAACAAAAATATAATAATGTACAATAGCGTTTTCCTTTTACTGCATGTTACTTAGTGGGACTTTTGGCATTCCTTGCCTTGAACAATCTCCTTCAAATCTGCCTCGTATTCCGTTGTTGCCACTCGAAGCAATTCTTTCACATGAGTGTCAGTCAGAACAGATCGATGCTTTGATTTCACGTGTTTCAGGGTAGAAAACACAGCCTTTGTGTTTTTTTTATGTCCGTGTTCACTTCACTTGAGTTCAATACGTTATTTTCGTCAAATGCGCATGTGCGTGAGATGAATATACCGCAGGGGGGCAATTAATTTTTTACAAGGGGCCACATGAGAAACCTGAATTGTGTCAGAGGGCCACACCAACGATAATATTTTAGGGATGCACCGAAATGAAAATTCAATTCAAAAGGCAATGAAATCCATAATTTTTGTGTTATGCCTTTTGCCTTGGCACCATCACTGGAAAACTTTCCTGCCTTTTCAAAAACGTCCTCTACAGACGGAGTGCGCATGCTCGGATTGACTTTACTTTTCTGCGCCGCGTTCTTCTCATATTTAGAAGGCAATCGGGATGTTTGGATTTCAGGTGATAAATTAAACCCGACTTGGAGAAACTCTTTGCAGATACACCCCCTCTTGAAATTTCAGCATTGCATGTTTTGCAAATCGCTCTCCGCACACCGCAGACATGTTGCTCTTATCCAGATAACCGTGTGCTGCTGCGCTTTTTTATTGCGTCATTACAATTGTGTTTCTGCCGTGTTGTTTCGGTGATTTAGGTATTTCCGAAAATTCTCGGTGCATCCCTGTAATTTATGATTGGCCTCATGCCAAGGTCTGATATACCGCAAAGTTTCCCAGTAGGGGCAAGCTCATTTAAGTCTTAAAATACCGTATTGAACTCAAAGCGAACACGCACATTAAAAACAAACACACACAAACTTCAATATGAACGTAAGAGCCGCATGAAACCAGCCAAAGAGCCGCAGGTTGGCCACCCTGGTGTAGGGTATAGTGTGTGGGGTGTAGGGTGTAGGGTATAGGGTGTAGAGTATAGGGTGTAGGATGTAGTGTGTAGGATGTAGTGTGTAGGATGTGGGGTATAGTGTGCAGGGTGTGGGATGTAGAACAGTGTGTGGGATATAGTGTGTAGGATATAGTGTGTAGGGTATAGTGTGCAGGGTGTAGGTATAGGGTGTAGAAGTGTAGGATGGAGTGTGTAGGGTGTAGTGTGTAGGATATAGTGTGTAGGGTATAGTGTGTAGGGTGTAGGGTATAGGGTGTAGAAGTGTGTAGGATGGAGTGTGTAGGGTGTAGTGTGTAGGATATAGTGTGCAGGGTGTAGGGTATAGGGTGTAGAAGTGTGTAGGATGGAGTGTGTAGGGTGTGTGTGTAGGGTGTAGTGTGTAGGATATAGTGTGTGGGGTATAGTGTGTAGGGTGTAGGGTATAATGTGTAGAAGTGTGTGGGATGGAGTGTGTAGGGTGTAGGGTGTAGGATATAGTGTGTAGGGTGTGGGGTATAGGGTGTAGAAGTGTGTGGGATGGGTGTGTAGGGTGTAGTGTGTGGGATATAGTGTGTGGGGTATAGTGTGTAGGGTGTAGGGTATAATGTGTAGAAGTGTGTAGGATGGAGTGTGTGGGGTATAGTGTGTGGGGTGTAGGGTATAGGGTGTAGAAGTGTGTGGGATGGAGTGTGTAGGGTGTAGTGTGTAGGTGTAGTGTGCAGGGTGTAGGGTATAGGGTGTAGAAGTGTGTAGGATGGAGTGTGTAGGGTGTAGTGTGTAGGATATAGTGTGTAGGGTATAGTGTGTAGGGTATAGGGTGTAGAAGTGTGTAGGATGGAGTGTGTGGGGTGTAGTGTGTAGGATATAGTGTGTAGGGTATAGTGTGTAGGGTGTAGGGTATAGGGTGTAGAACAGTGTGTAGGATGGAGTGTGTGGGGTGTAGTGTGTAGGGTATAGTGTGTGCAGGGTGTAGGGTATAGGGTGTAGAACAGGGTGTAGGATGTAGTGTGTAGGATGTAGTGTGTAGGATGTGGGGTATAGGGTGTGGATGTAGAACAGGGTGTAGGATATAGTGTGTAGGATGTAGTGTGTAGGATGTAGGTTATAGGGTGTAGGATGTAGAACAGTGTGTAGGATGGTGTGTAGGGTATAGTGTGCAGGGTATAGTGTGCAGGGTGTGGATGTAGAACAGTGTAGGATGTAGTGTAGGATGTAGAACACTGTGTGGGGTGTGGTGTGTGGGATGTAGTGTGTGGGGTATAGTGTGTAGTGTGTAGGGTATAGGGTGTAGGATGTAGAACAGTGGGTGGGATGTAGTGTGTAGGATGTAGAACAGTGTGTAGGGTGTAGTGTGTGTAGGATGTAGTGTGTGGGGTATAGTGTAGGGTATAGTGTGTAGTGTGTAGGGTATAGTGTGCAGGGTATAGTGTGCAGGGTGTAGGATGTAGAACAGTGTGTAGGATGTAGTGTGTAGGATGTAGAACAGTGTGTAGGGTGTAGTGTGTAGGATGTAGTGTGTAGGGTATAGTGTGTAGTGTGTAGGGTATAGGGTGTAGGATGTAGAACAGTGGGTAGGATGTAGTGTGTAGGGTGTAGGGTGTAGGGCAGGGGTGTCAGGCGTGCATGTGGTCAGTTTTAATTGGCCCGCAGCAAATTCTGAAAATATAATTGAACATGGCGCTTGAGCTCAACTCTGTTGCACTTCTCAGTTTCAACACTAGATGGAGCCAGTCACAGAAAAGGTGCTTCTCCACTAAACAAAATTAAGCAAAGAAAAATATTTACCACGAGTCACCAGAAATGGCAGCACCGAAGAAACGCAAGATAGCAAGTGAGTGTAGAAGATTTCAAACACGGTGGGAAAATGAATATTTCTTTAAAGAAATCAACGGAAAGTGTGTCTGTTTGATTTGCAATGAAGATGTTGCCGTGATGAAAGAGTATAATGTCCGTCGGCACTATGAGACCAAGCATCAGAGCTACGCATCGTACATAGGTGCCGAACGAGCACAGAAATTCAAGCAAATGGCAGTTAGCCTGCAAGCTCAACAACAGTTTTTTTTTCGTGCTAACAAAATACAGGAAAACGCCACAGCAGCAAGTCGACAAGTTTTTGAAAGAGAAGGGCCGACCTCTTCATAAACTGAGTGACCCTCTGTGGCTGGCAGACCTGGCATTTTTAGTTGATCTCACTCATCATCTGAATACACTGAACAAGAACCTACAAGGCAAAGAACAGCTGGTGTCACACCTGTATGCGCACATGAAAGCCTTCTGTGTAAAGCTCCGCCTGTTTGAGACACAACTACGAAGCTTTAATGCTGCACACTTCCCTGCGCTGTCTGAAATCAAGTCTGCTTGTCCAAAGGCAGACCTTTCTGCTAAAAAGGAGAAATATGCTTCTGTAATTACATCTCTCGTGACAGAATTCAACCAGCGTTTTCAAGATTTTTCTGTCATTGAAAACAAATCAAGCTGTTCTCGACCCCCTTCCTGGTGGATGCAGAAGAAGTGGAGGAGAGTCTGCAGTTAGAACTGATTGAAATGCAATGTGATGATTCTCTGAAGAGTCAACATCAGCTTCTCTCCCTCCCTGACTTCTATCAGAGTTTGGATCATGCCAAGTTTCCTCTGATGAGACGCCATAAAAGAATGATGAGCCTGTTCGGCTCAACATACATATGTGAACAAACATTTTCTCTGTTAAATCAGAACAAAAGCAGACTGAGATCCAGAATGACCGATAGCCATCTCTGTGAAGTCCTTCGTGTCTCAACCACCAAACTTTCTCCTGACATCCCAGCCATCCTTCAATCCAAAGGACAGCATCACTGCTCCCACTGAGAGCAATGTTCTTCACATTATAGGTGAGTTAGAAATACACACAGTAATCATGTGTCAATATGTCACCTCTTGTGTGTGGCCCGGGCCTTTGCTTATTTTTCTGTATTTGGCCCTCACCAAAAAAACTTTGGACACCCCTGGTGTAGGGTATAGGGTGTAGGATGTAGAACAGTGTGTAGGATGTAGTGTGTAGGGTGCAGGGTGTAGGATGTAGAACAGTGTGTAGGATGTAGGGTGTAGGGTGTAGGGTGTAGGATGTAGAACAGTGTGTAGGATGTAGTGTGTAGAGTATAGGGTGTAGGATGTAGAACAGTGTGTAGGATGTAGTGTGTAGAGTATAGGGTGTGGGATGTAGAACAGTGTGTAGGATGTAGTGTGTAGAGTATAGGGTGTAGGATGTAGAACAGTGTGTAGGATGTAGTGTGTAGAGTATAGGGTGTGGGATGTAGAACAGTGTGTAGGATGTAGTGTGTAGAGTATAGGGTGTAGGATGTAGAACAGTGTGTAGGATGTAGTGTGTAGAGTATAGGGTGTAGGATGTAAAACAGTGTGTAGGGTGTAGGGTGTAGGTGTAGGATGTAGAACAGTGTGTAGGATGTAGTGTGTAGGTATAGGGTGTAGGATGTAGAACAGTGTGTAGGATGTAGTGTGTAGGGTGTAGGGTGTAGGATGTAGAACAGTGTGTAGGATGTAGTGTGTAGGATGTAGGGGTGTAGGATGTAGAACAGTGTGTAGGATGTAGTGTGTAGGGTGTGGGATGTGAACAGTGTGTAGGATGTAGTGTGTAGGGTGCAGGGTGTAGGATGTAGAACAGTGTGTGGGATGTAGAACAGTGTGTGGGATGTAGTGTGTGGGGTGTAGGATGTAGAACAGTGTGTAGGATGTAGTGTGTAGAGTATAGGGTGTAGGATGCAGAACAGTGTGTAGGATGTAGTGTGTAGAGTATAGGGTGTAGGATGTAGAACAGTGTGTAGGATGTAGTGTGTAGAGTATAGGGTGTAGGATGTAGAACAGTGTGTAGGATGTAGTGTGTAGGGTGTAGGATGTAGAACAGTGTGTAGGATGTAGTGTGTAGAGTATAGGGTGTGGGATGTAGAACAGTGTGTAGGGTGTGGGATGTAGTGTGTAGGGTGTAGGGTGTGGATGTAGAACAGTGTGTAGGATGTAGTGTGTAGAGTATAGGGTGTAGGATGTAGAACAGTGTGTAGGATGTAGTGTGTAGAGTATAGGGTGTAGGATGTAGAACAGTGTGTAGGATGTAGTGTGTAGGTATAGGGTGTAGGATGTAGAACAGTGTGTAGGATGTAGTGTGTAGAGTATAGGGTGTAGGATGTAGAACAGTGTGTGGGATGTAGTGTGTGGGATGTAGTGTGTAGTGTGTAGGGTGTAGAACAGTGTGTAGGATGTAGTGTGTAGGGTATAGTGTGTGGGGTGTAGGATGTAGAACAGTGTGTAGGATGTAGTGTGTAGGGTGTAGTGTGTAGGATGTAGAACAGTGTGTGGGATGTAGTGTGTAGAGTATAGGGTGTGGGATGTAGAACAGTGTGTGGGATGTAGTGTGTGGGGTGTAGGGTGTAGGATGTAGAACAGTGTGTAGGATGTAGTGTGTAGGGTGTAGGATGTAGAACAGAGTGTAGGATGTAGTGTGTAGGGTGTAGGATGTAGAACAGTGTGTAGGATGTAGTGTGTAGGGTATAGGGTGCAGGATGTAGAACAGTGTGTGGGATGTAGTGTGTAGGCTGTAGGGTATAGGGTGTAGGGTATGGGGTGTAGGATGTAGAACAGTGTGTAGGATGTAGTGTGTAGGGTATAGGGTGTAGGATGTAGAACAGTGTGTGGGATGTAGTGTGTAGGCTGTAGGGTATAGGTCGTGGGGTATAGGGTGTAGGATGTAGAACAGTGTGTGTGTAGGATGTAGTGTGTAGGGTATAGGTGTAGGATGTAGAACAGTGTGTGAGGATGTAGTGTGTAGGGTGTGGGATGTAGAACAGTGTGTAGGATGTAGTGTGTAGGGTGTAGGATGTAGAACAGTGTGTGAGGATGTAGTGTGTAGGGTGTGGGATGTAGAACAGCGTGTAGGATGTAGTGTGTAGGATGTAGAACAGTGTAGGATGTAGTGTGTAGGGTATAGGGTGTAGGATGTAGAACAGTGTGTGGGATGTAGTGTGTAGTGTGTAGGGTGTGGATGTAGAACAGTGTAGGATGTGGTGTGTAGTGTGTAGGTGTAGGATGAAGAACAGTGTGTAGGATGTAGTGTGTAGGGTATAGGGTGTGGGATGTAGAACAGTGTGTAGGATGTAGTGTGTAGGGTATAGGGTGTAGGGTGTAGGATGTAGTGTGTAGGATGTAGAACAGTGTGTAGGATGTAGTGTGTAGTGTGTGGGGTGTAGGATGTAGAACAGTGTGTAGGATGTAGGGGTGTAGTGTGTAGGGTATAGGGTGTAGGATGTAGAACAGTGTGTAGGATGTAGTGTGTGGGGTGTAGGATGTAGAACAGTGTGTAGGATGTAGTGTGTAGGGTATAGGGTGTAGGATGTAGAACAGTGTGTAGGATGTAGTGTGTAGGGTGTGGGATGTAGAACAGTGTGTAGGATGTAGTGTGTAGGATGTAGTGTGTAGGGTGTAGAACAGTGTGTAGGATGTAGTGTGTAGGGTGTAGGGTATGGGTCGTAGGGTATAGGGTGTAGGATGTAGAACAGTGTGTGGGATGTAGTGTGTAGGGTGCAGGGTGTAGGATGTAGAACAGTGTGTGGATGTAGTGTGTAGGATGTAGAACAGTGTGTAGGATGTAGTGTGTAGGGTGCAGGGTGTAGGATGTAAAACAGTGTGTAGGATGTAGTGTGTAGGGTGTAGGATGTAGAACAGTGTGTAGGATGTAGTGTGTAGGATGTAGTGTGTAGGGTGTAGGGTGTAGGGTATAGGGTGTAGGATATAAAACAGTGTGTAGGATGTAGTGTGTAGGGTGTAGGGTATAGTGTGTAGGGTGCAGGGTGTAGGATATAAAACAGTGTGTGTAGGATGTAGGTTGTAGGGGTGTAGTGTGTAGGATGGTGTGTAGAGTATAGGGTGTAGGATATAAAACAGTGTGTAGGATGTAGTGTTGTAGGGGTGTAGTGTGTAGGATATAGTATGTAGGACGTAGGATATAAAACAGTGTGTAGGATGTAGGTTGTAGGGGTGTAGTGTGTAGGATATAGTATGTAGGACGTAGGATATAAAACAGTGTGTAGGATGTAGGTTGTAGGGTGTGTGTGTAGGATATAGTATGTAGGACGTGGGATATAAAACAGTGTGTAGGATGTAGAGTTGTAGGGTATAGGTCGTAGGGTATAGGGTGTAGGATGTAGAACAGTGTGGGATGTAGTGTGTAGGGTGTAGGGTGTAGGATGTAGAACAGTGTGTGGGATGTAGTGTGTAGGGTATAGGGTGTAGGATGTAGAACAGTGTAGGATGTAGTGTGTAGGGTGTAGGATGTAGAACAGTGTGTAGGATGTAGTGTGTAGGGTATAGGGTGTAGGATGTAGAACAGTGTGTAGGATGTAGTGTGTAGTGTGTAGGGTGTAGGATGTAGAACAGTGTGGGATGTAGTGTGTAGGATGTAGTGTGTAGGGTGTAGAACAGTGTGTGGGATGTAGTGTGTAGGGTGTAGGGTATAGGTCGTAGGGTATAGGGTGTAGGATGTAGAACAGTGTAGGATGTAGTGTGTGTAGGGTGCAGGGTGTGGGATGTAGAACAGTGTGTAGGATGTAGTGTGTAGGGTGTAGTGTGTGTAGGATGTAGAACAGTGTGTAGGGTGTAGGGTGTAGTGTGTGTAGGGTGTGGATGTAGAACAGTGTGTAGGATGTAGTGTGTAGGATGTAGGTTGTAGGTGTAGTGTGTAGGGTGTGGGATGTAGAACAGTGTGTAGGATGTAGTGTGTAGGGTGTAGTGTGTAGGGTGTGGGATGTAGAACAGTGTGTAGGATGTAGTGTGTAGGGTATAGGTCGAGGGTATAGGGTGTAGGATATAAAACAGTGTGTGTAGGATGTAGTGTGTAGGGTATAGGGTATAGGTCGAGGGTATAGGGTGTAGGATATAAAGCAGTGTGTGGGATGTAGGTTGTAGGGTGTAGTGTGTGGGATATAGTATGTAGGACGTGGGATATAAAACAGTGTGTAGGATGTGGTGTTGTAGGGTGTAGTGTGTAGGATATAGTATGTAGGACGAGGATATAAAACAGTGTGTGTAGGATGTAGGTTGTAGGGTGTAGTGTGTAGGATATAGTATGTGGGACGTAGGATATAAAACAGTGTAGGATGTAGGTTGTAGGGTGTAGTGTGTAGGATATAGTATGTAGGACGTAGGATATAAAACAGTGTGTAGGATGTAGAGTTGTAGGGTATAGGTCGTAGGGTATAGGGTGTAGGATATAAAACAGTGTGTAGGATGTAGGTTGTAGGGTGTAGTGTAGGATATAGTATGTAGGACGAGGATATAAAACAGTGTGTAGGATGTAGTGTTGTAGGGTGTAGTGTGTAGGATATAGTATGTAGGACGTGAGGATATAAAACAGTGTGTAGGATGTAGAGTTGTAGGGTGTAGTGTGTAGGGTGTAGGATGTAGAACAGTGTAGGATGTAGAACAGTGTGGGATGTAGGTTGTAGGTGTAGTGTGTAGGGTGTAGAACAGTGTGCAGGATATAGTATGTAGGACGTAGGATATAAAACAGTGTGTAGGGTGTAGGATGTGGGTTGTAGGGTGTAGTGTGTAGGATATAGTATGTAGGACGTGAGGATATAAAACAGTGTGTAGGATGTAGTGTTGTAGGTGTAGTGTGTAGGATATAGTATGTAGGACGTGAGGATATAAAACAGTGTGTGGGATGTAGGTTGTAGGGTGTAGTGTGTAGGATATAGTATGTAGGACGAGGATATAAAACAGTGTGTAGGATGTAGTGTTGTAGGGTGTAGTGTGTAGGATATAGTATGTAGGACGTGGGATATAAAACAGTGTGTAGGATGTAGGTTGTAGG
>NC_060907.1:522696-555196 GCF_014805685.1 Silurus meridionalis
CCAGGTACCTGAACCTCCACCTTCTCCACCTCTTCTCCCTGCAACCGCACCTCCACTGCCCTCCCTCTCATTCACACACATGTACACTGTCTCACTCCTAATGACTTTCAGTCCCCTTATCTCCAGCGTTTACCTCCACCTCTCCAGGCTCTTCTCAACCTGCTCCCTACTCTCACCACAAATCACAATATCATCCACAACAACAAGTCAAGTCAGGTTTATTTGTATAGCGCTTTTCACAACAGACATTGTCTCAAAGCAGCTTTACACAAATCAACAGTGAAGGTGAATGGTGTGTATTTATCCCTGATGATGAGCAGCCGTGGCGACTGTGGCAAGGAAAAACTCCCTTAGATGTTATGAGGAAGAAACCTTGAGAGGAACCAGACTCACAAGGGGAACCCATCCTCATTTGGGTGACATCAAGAGTTTGATCATAAATCTTTCAACAATAAAGAACACTGAAGAGTGAGAACTAACATGAGCACTGGAGTATAAGATTATAAGTGATGTTCTTTCTACAGTCTTTGGTATAAAAGTAGGAGCTACTGAGCTCAACATTTGTGATCATCACAGAACAACAACAACAACAACAATAATAATAATAATAATAATAATAATAATAATAATAATAATAATAATAATAATAATAATAATAATAATAATAATAATAATAACAATAATAATAATAATAATAATAATAATAATAATAATAATACTAATAATAATAATAATAATAATAATAATAATAATAATAATAATAATAATAATAATAATAATAATAATAATAATAATAATAATAATAATAATAATAATAATAATAATAATAATAATAATAATAATAATAATAATAATAATAATAATAATAATAATAATAATAATAATAATAATAATAATAATAATAATAATAATAATAATAATAATAATAATAATAATAATAATAATAATAATAATAATAATAATAATAATAATAATAATAATAATAATAATAATAATAATAATAATAATAATAATAATAATAACAATAATAATAATAATAATAATAATAATAATAATAATAATAATAATAATAATAATAATAATAATAATAATAATAATAATAATAATAATAATAATAATAATAATAATAATAATAATAATAATAATAATAACAATAATAATAATAATAATAATAATAATAATAATAATAATAATAATAATAATAATAATAATAATAATAATAATAATAATAATAATAATAATAATAATAATAATAATAATAATAATAATAATAATAATAACAATAATAATAATAATAATAATAATAATAATAATAATAATAATAATAATAATAATAATAATAATAATAATAATAATAATAATAATAATAATAATAATAATAATAATAATAATAATAATAATAATAATAATAATAATAATAATAACAACAATAATAATAATAATAATAATAATAATAATAATAATAATAATAATAATAATAATAATAATAATAATTAATAATAATAATAATAATAATAATAATAATAATAATAATAATAATAATAATAATAATAATAATAATAATAATAATAATAATAATAATAATAATAATAATAATAATAATAATAATAATAATAATAATAATAATAATAATAATAATAATAATAATAATAATAATAATAATAATAATAATAATAATATAATAATAATAATAATAATAATAATAATAATAATAATAATATAATAATAATAATAATAATAATAATAATAATAATAATAATAATAATAATAATAATAATAATAATAATAATAATAACAATAATAATAATAATAATAATAATAATAATAATAATAATAATAATAATAATAATAATAATAATAATAATAATAATAATAACAATAATAATAATAACAATAATAATAATAATAATAACAATAATAATAATAATAATAACAATAATAATAATAATAATAATAATAATAATTAATAATAATAATAATAATATTTGTTGTATATATGTTGTATGTTATGTTACATTAGCATTAATCCTCATCAGTGCTATGCCTTTGCTGCTAGAATGTTGAAGTTCTGCTCCTCTCAGTCAAGCAGCCACCTCAGTATCAGGAGCTCTAACTATCCCATGCTGGACAGATGAAGGTTAAAAGAAGAAAACATCTGGGCTATGCTCCAGTCTCTTCAGGTTGTCCAGCACATGTTTGAGTAACACATTAATAAATAAAGGTGACTTCCACACGTCTGTCATATTGTTTCTGCCTCCTGCTCTTACACATCTTGTACTCTAGATGGCAGCAGAGATCTCCTAGCACAGAACATTGCACACTCCAAAGATACACCTGTACACATGTACCTGCTGACAGAATGAACTTCAGAGTTCAGGAAACAACACTTCTGAACGCAGTGGAAAATAGACCAGAAGTACTGGAACACCTGACTCGTCCAGTCACATGTTGTTCTTCCACAAATTTGGAGACATGCAGTTGTGTAGGACATTTTTGGATGAAGGAGCATGAAATTTCTTCTTGATTTGAAGTAGGAGACCCACACCTGCTCCAGCATGACAATGCCCCTGTGCACAAAACCAGATCCATGAAGTCCATTGGTTGGAGTGGAAGATGTCCTGCTATAGATCTCCCACCCTTTTGTGTGTGGAGTGTGTGGAGTGGAGCTCAGTATAACAGCAGGTCCCTGTGGAATGGAATGTTTAAAAAGCACACACCTTATGCTCCGGTGTACACAAACCTTCACCTATACATTATTCACATCTCATAAAAACCTCACATACAAAGTCATGTGCTACTACAGAGTCTCACGGAGCCTGAACTGCACCTGGTCATGATCAGGTGCCTGGTACAACAAAACAACAAGGATTTCTCATTCATTCTCTCACAGCAGGAAGTGTTTCAATCAGAGAGATCATGTTACATCCACACTCCAGTCTGAATCGGAGATCTTTATCTTCTCATTCTTGACACAGTTTAGTGATTTGTACCCAAACTCAAGATTTAGTTTGTGGGTTTGGTCTTTTTGAATGTTGGAGTAAATACAAGAATCTACTGCAAATTCAAACTAAAGGTAAAGCCTCCTCAGAAGCACTGATTCGTTCCTGCTTTGTGGAATCCATTCCCCTGGGCACAGCGACGCAGCTCTGATGTTTCTTGCACAACAATGCAATGTTCAGGAAGATAACAAAAAAAAACCCAAACCTGACGTGCATGAGGCCATTAACAGTATATCAGATGATTAATATATTCTTCAGATTGTGTAGCAATAATTACAGACTCTGCACATCTCTACTTATTTATATAATAATAAATGGACATTCGGTGGAACCCAGATGAGGATGAGGTTCACTCTTGAGTCTGGTTCCTCTCAAGGTTTCTTCCTTCCTTCTTCACCACAGTCTCCACCGACTTGTTCATCAGGGAAAAACATACACTTATAAAGAACATCTTCATTTTATCTCCACATTATCTGTGTAAAGCTGCTCTGAGACGATGTTCATTATTAAAAACTCAAAACAAATAAACATGAATTAAACTGAATTATTTACCACAATTAGCAGAAATTATTCTCTTTCCTCATCTTCCTTTCTGTTCAGGAACAATGCACAATCTCCACAGAAAAGAGATCTGAACAACGTGGTTCATCATAGCTAACATTTCTTCTCATTAGATCTCTTCAATTTATTTATTTAAATAAATATTTTCATTTTCTAAAGTTTCACATTATTTACTACTTTCAGATACTTATTTATAGAAACAACCAATTCAGGCGTCCCTCAAAAACCCTAACCCTAACCCTAACCCTAACCCAAACCCTAACCCTAACCCTAACCCAAACCCAAACCACCCAATCAGAATCAAACTGCAGGAACATAAACCCCCAAACAATCATTTAAAAGAGTCTACCAGAACCCCAAAACCAACCCCCAGAAGGAGAACAATGATTCAGGATGCCACGTTGAGGTTGAGACTCAAACCCTTGGTCACCTGACACAGTGTATTCATTATAATATATTTCACATTGGGCAGAATGATCTTCTGAAGCATCTGCACTTTATCTAATGAACTTTATCACTTTAAATGATTCTGTGTTTTATGTTTAGTCTTTTGTGTTTTTTTCCCAGTGAATTGTTGGAACTCATATTTCCACTCGTTCACTGGTGACCACTGTAGTGTAGGATATATTTTAATTACAGATTTTGCACAGGTAACTTCTCCCCTGGTGGTCTAGTGGTTAGGATGCGGTGCTCTCACCGCTGCGACCCGGGTTCGATCCCCAGTCAGGAAAACCATCCCCAGCCACTCTCAGTGCCGGTCCCAAGCCGGATAAATTGGGAGGGTTATGCTAGGAAGGGCATCCAGCGTAAAACATGTGCCAAATCAAAAACGTGCGGAGGATCCGCTGTGGCGACCCCTAACGGGAGAAGCCGAAAGAAAAGTAGTAGTAACTTCTCCCAGAGACAACACACTTTTCCTTCCTCTGTATTGAAGCTCAGTGTCAGGTCTACTCGTCTCACACTGAGCTCTGCATTCCAGGACTCATGAAGATACTTCTGACTTCTGCCTTTTCATTGTTGTGTTTACAAAGCAGGAGAAGTGTGTTTGTCTCCACCCCTGACCTGCTACTGGTTGTTTCTCTCATGTCAGTATCACACACTCCTGCTTCTGTTCACTTCTGATTCGTTTGTGTATTGATTCCCTAAGGGTTCTTTGTTCCCTTGTGAAGTGTACGCTCACTGTGACTCCTGGTGTTCCACACTGTCTTACCTTCAGCGCTGCACTCTTCTGGGTTTTCTTTCTCACGTGTTGTTTTCTGGTCTGTGTTTCTGAGTACATTTTTCTTGTGGTGTTGGTCTGTTTTTGATTTTGGATTACGGTTTGGATTCACATTTTACTGCAACTGCATCTGTTACAAACCTTCGTACTCCATCACTCCTGACACTTCTGTCTAGTGCTCAGATCAACATACGATAAATTAGCAGAAGCACATGTGTGCTGAAAATACGCTCTGTATTCATTTTACAAAACCCTGAGGTTCTTCACTCCTCTCACTGGGGTTTCAGAATCAGGATCAGGGTCAGGTTTATTGGCCAAGTGTGTTGACACACACAAGAAATTAGGTTCCAGCTAGCTAACCCTAACCCTAACCCCTAACCCTAACCCTAACCCCTAACCCCTAACCCCTAACCCTAACCCTAATCCTAACCCTAACCCTAACCCCTAATCCTAACCCTAACCCTAATCCTAACCCTAACCCCTAATCCTAACCCTAACCCCTAACCCTAACCCTAATCCTAACCCTAACCCCTAATCCTAACCCTAATCCTAACCCTAACCCTAACCCCTAATCCTAACCCTAACCCTAATCCTAACCCTAACCCTAATCCTAACCTAACCCTAACCCCAACCCTAACCCTAACCCCAACCCTAACCCTAACCCTAACCCTAACCCTAACCCTAACCCCAACCCTAACCCTAACCCTAACCCTAACCCTAACCCCAACCCTAACCCTAACCCTAATCCTAACCCTAACCCTAATCCTAACCCTAACCCTAATCCTAACCCCAACCCCAACCCTAACCCTAATCCTAACCCTAACCCTAATCCTAACCTAATCCTAACCCTAACCCTAACCCTAATCCTAACCCCAACCCCTAATCCTAACCCTAACCCTAATCCTAACCCTAACCCCAACCCTAACCCTAACCCTAACCCCAACCCTAACCCCAACCCTAACCCTAACCCTAACCCTAACCCTAACCCTAACCCTAACCCTAATCCTAACCCTAACCCTAATCCTAACCCTAACCCTAATCCTAACCCTAACCCTAACCCTAACCCTAATCCTAACCTAACCCTAATCCTAACCCTAATCCTAACCCTAACCCTAACCCTAATCCTAACCCTAACCCTAACCCTAATCCTAACCCTAACCCTAATCCTAACCCTAACCCCAACCCTAACCCTAACCCTAACCCTAACCCCAACCCTAACCCTAACCCCAACCCTAACCCTAACCCCAACCCTAATCCTAACCCTAACCCTAATCCCAACCCTAATCCTAACCCTAACCCTAACCCCTTATCCTAACCCTAACCCTAACCCTAATCCTGACCCTAACCCTAACCCTAATCCTAACCCTGACCCTAATCCTAACCCTAATCCTAACCCTAATCCTAACCCTAATCCTAACCCTAACCCTAACTCTAACCCCTAACCCTAGATCGATAGATAGATAGATAGATAGATAGATAGATAGATAGATAGATAGATAGATAGATAGATAGATAGATAGATAGATAGATAGATTCCTGACTGATAAAAACAGAACACACTCACACACACACACACACACACACACACACACACACACACACACACACACACACACAGGTACACACACAGGTACACACACATGTACACACACACACAGGTACACACACTCAGGTACACACATTCAGGTACACACACACAGGTACACACACACAGGTACACACACACTTACGTACACACTCAGGTACACACACAGTTAGGTACACACACTCAGGTACACACACATGTACACATACACAGGTACACACACACTCAGGTACACACACACTCAGTTACACACACACACACTCAGGTACACTCTGAGCACTCAGAGATAAAACACTCCACCTGTAGCAGCATCAGAGAGAGGCGGTACAGCCTGTGTGGGCGGAGTCAGTGTGTCAGGTAACTGAGATTGTAGTTGTCAAGACACACACCGGCACACAATCTGGCAGGTGGAGAATCTCACTCACAGGTACAGTGTGTGTTTCTGATTATTCTTCCTAACAGCTTCAATACATCACATGCTGATCAGACTCTTGTGTGTGTGTGTGTGTGTGTGTGTGTGTGTGTGTGTGTGTGTGTGTGTGTGTGTGTTTACTGGGATGATGTGTATTGAATTGTGTAGCACGGCTTCATTAATGTTGTAGTAAATCATAAGACTCTATAGTGATGACCTTTAGGGAATTGTGTGTGTGTGTGTGTGTGTGTGTGTGTGTGTGTGTGTGTGTGCTTTAACAATGATTTGTTTGTATAATTGATGTGATTTTATATACAGCTAGAGTTTAAAGTTCTTTTGGCCATTTTAAAGGTTCTCTGTAGAAGAGGGAGAATAGAGATCTCATCCAACTAAACATCAACAGCAGCACAGGAACTGCAATGAGTTTATGACAAACTAAACTCATTCCAACTTTATAACCTTTATATTTCTGTAAGATAATGTCCATTATCATAAATAAACAACTGAATTTGAATATTAGGCAGTTTTTATTGTCATTATAGAATTTTATAGTTAGTTTTATAGTTATATAAAATTATACAAGTATATAGTTATATTGGTATATAGTTATATTGGTATATAGTTATATTGGTATATAGTTATATTGGTATATAGTTATATTGGTATATAGGTGTAGGTATTTATCAACTTTATATTTAATCCCTTTGAGAAACAGCATTGGGAATATTTTAAGATTTAAGATTCATATCTAACATAATTATTATTATTATTTATAGATATTTCATTTTATATTATTATCATTATATAATAATATAACTATAGAATATATTATTATTATTATTATTATTATTATTATTATTATTATTATTATTATTATTATTATAACTTTAAGGGTGTCCTGTAATTTATGTGTGTGTGTGTGTGTGTGTGTGTGTGTGTGTGTGTGTGTGTGTGTGTATGATATACTGGTATGACACTTACACAACTAGAAAACCAGCCAGAAGGAGATTTCTTTTGTTATTTAGCCCTTTCTGTGTGGTGTGTGTGTGTGTGTGTGTGTGTGTGTGTGTGTGTGTGTGTGTGTGTGTGTGTAATCTTTTGTAAGTCTCTTTTTTTAGTGTTTTCAGTGTTTGGTGATTACAGTGCGACACACCCTGATGACATTTCACCCGACAGTGTGGAATTTCTGACTGTGGGTGGAAATAACATTGTGAATAGTTCAGGAGTTTGATTAAAGTTGTGACATCATCGTCATCATTATCATTCTACATGTTAAGTTTCAGTAACACTGAGGGGAAATGAACTGTTCTACTTCCTCCTGTTCACATAAAACAGAGAGATATCTGCTCCAGGAGTGTTTAGACATGTCTGATGTTGGTGATGTTCGTGGCTGTAATGATCCTTATTGTAAATAGATAAATGTTTCTGATAAAAGACTCCTGTTTATACTGAATGAAGTCATTCTGCTGCACCTACATCTTCTCAAACCTGATTACACATCACACTGATTTCATACAACTTTCACAAATACAAACTTCAACTTCCACATAAAGAACATCTTCATTCATTATCACCACTTTACCCGTGTAAAGCTGCTGTCAGGGAGCTACCTGTTCCTTCTCCTGTGCAGGCCGCGCCCACTCGTAGCTCATCCCCAGCATACTAAGGACACACACCTGAACCTCGTTTATTTCATTCATCACCTAACCCGTATAAACCCCTCACCTACACACACACTCTGTCAGTTATTGTTTCATGGTTTTGCTGCCCGTCACACGCTTTCCGTTGGACTGTTCAGCACCGTGCTTCTTCCCAGCGCACGGGATTCATACACCGACTGCCCGGTGTTTGTTCCCATGCACCGTGGACCGCGCTGCTTCTGCGCCCACGGATATTATACCCTTTTTCAGCGAGTGTATCTGGATTTGCCTTGTGTTTCAAATAAACTTTCGTTTGCTTTCACTTCGGCTTTCGCCTCCAGTTTCCTCGCGTGACAGAATAACTGACCTACGAAGAACAGTAAGGAGCTGTTTTCCGGCTCTTACCTGTAGATGGATACCGGACCCAGCGGCTCCTCCGGGAGCAGCTCCGCCGACCAGTTCGGGATCTCGTCGCGCGCTGCAAGCCGCCTTTCCAACAGCCGCGGCTCGAACAACCCCTGCGGTTACCGGCAGTCCCATGGCGCCCCGGGACGCTGGAGAAGGCCGGAGTGCCGCGCTTCCTGCTCCAGGTGAACCTCTACATAGAGATGCAACCGCAGCGGTTCCCATCGAGCGGTCCAAGGTAGCGTTCTTTATTTCTCTACTTTCCGGGAGAGCGCTAGCTTGGGCACAATCGCTGTGGGACTCGGAGAGCCCAGTATTAAACACCTACGCTTTGTTTACGCGCACTTCCTGGAAGTTTTCAGCGCCGCCTCCGGGGTCCTAACCACCGCCGACCAGCTGCTCAGTTTGCGACAGGGGAGTGATGACATCACGGCTTACAGCCTGCGCTTCCGCACACTGGCGGCATCTAGTGGTTGGAACGAGTCAGCGCTTCTGGGCATATATCGAGTGGGACTCACACCAGAAATTAAACAGGCAATGGCGATCTATGGCGACAGGATGGGGCTGGAGGAGTTCATAGGAAAGTCCATCGGCCTTTCACAGCGGCTCGCGGCATGCCCACCGATACACCATCCCTCAGGGACCCATCCTGCAACCACCCGGCTTCCGATCCGAACCAATGCAGCTGGGCTCACAAAGGCTGTCCAGGAGAGAGAGAAACAGCCGATTGGCCACGGAAAGTGCCTGTACTGCGGTGACCGGGTCATTCCATCGCCAGATGCACCAGGCGTCCGTTCGCACGGCGGTGAGTACTGTTGAGTTCCTGCAGACATCTCTCCTTTGTCTAAGCTCACGGTAATGCTTCTAACCCCAAGCCTATCTGTCTCCGTATGTGCTTTGGTGGACTCTGGATCAGCAGGTAACTTCATCTCCCAAGCCTGCCTCGACCGCCTTGGCTCCCCGAGAGGGGCTCCCAGGACTTAGCCGTCCAGACCATCCAGGGCCGCCCACTGGGAAGGGGCTGGGTGAAGTACTGTGCGCCAGTTGTCACCCTCCAGGTGGGGCTGTTCCATCGGGAGGACATCCGGTTCATGGTACTCGGCGACTCTACAGTCAGTGTGATCTTGGGACGGCCCTGGTTACAACAACACGCCCACGGTGTTCCTGGGACCCGTGCGACATTCTAGAGTGGAGTGCACACTGCCGGGAAAACTGCCTCTCCCAGCTACCCACACGGGTCCATAAGGTCGTGGTCGGTGCCACCAGGGTGGAAGAAGCCACCACAAAGACCCAGGCGGCGATTCCTGTGGAATACCAGGCATTCAAGGATGTGTTTTGTGCCAAAGCAGCCACTCGTCTTCCCCCTCACCGGCCTGGGGATTGCTGCATCGACCTGCTTCCTGGGGCTAAGCTGCCCAAGGGCCGTGTCTATCCCCTATCCGCTCCTGAACATCGAGCTATGGAGGAGTACGTCCAACAGGCGCTCCAGCAGGGGTTCATCACCCAATCCACCTCACCGGCAGCCTCAAGCTTTTTCTTTGTGGGAAAGAAGGACGGGGGTCTTCGTCCATGCATCGACTACCGGCAGCTAAACGCCCAGATCGCTCCTCTCCCTTATCCCCTCCCTCTCGTACCGTCAGCTCTGGAGGACCTAAGGGAGGCTAGGGTATTCTCCAAACTCGACCTCCGGAGCGCATACAACCTAGTACGCATCAGAAGAGGAGACGAATGGAAGACCGCCTTCATTACACCCTCAGGGCACTACAGTACCGGGTCATGCCGTACGGCCTCTCGATCGCTCCGGCAGTGTTCCAGGGGTTCATGAACGAGGTGCTCCGGCCCTTCCTCCAGAAGTGTGTCATGGTCTACATCGATGACATCCTGATCTACTCACGTAACCTGGAGGAGCACCATCGTCACGTGCTTGACGTACTAGGGGCACGTTCCCACCAGCTCTATCTGAACCTCTCCAAGTGCGAGTTCCACCTGGACGAGATACAGTTCCTGGGCTACGTGATTAGTGCACGGGGAATACAGATGGATGAAGGCAAGGTGAAGGCTGTAAGGAACTGGCCCGTTCCTGAGTCAATCAAAGAGCTCCAACGGTTCCTGGGCTTTGCTAACTTCTATCGTCGGTTCATCCAGGGTTACAGCCAGATCACGGCACCCCTCACGACCCTCCTCAGGGGTAAAGCACGGACCCTGAGATGGACCCCAGAGGCTCAGGAGGCTTTCGACGAGCTCCGCCAGCGTTTCTGCCTCGCCCCTGTGTTACGTCATCCAGATCCCCGGAGACCGTTTGTGGTCGAAGTCGACGCCTCCTCCACCGGCGTAGGGGCGGCTCTCTCCCAGCTATCAGGCAACCCGCCACAGCTCCATCCCTGCGCTTACTTCTCGCATAAGCTCTCAGCGGCTGAACAGAACTACGACATCGGCAACCGTGAGCTGTTGGCAATAAAGATGGCTCTGGCGAATGGAGGCACTGGCTGGAGGGCGCCGAGCACCCATTCACTGTTATCACAGACCACAAGAACCTCCAGTACCTACGGGAGGCCGGAGGCTCAACCCCAGGCAGGCCCGCTGGGCCCTCTTCTTCACTCGGTTCCGGTTCCACGTCACCTACCGAGCCGGGGCGCTTAATGGTAAGGCCGACGCCCTCTCCCGGGTGTTCGGGCCCGAGGAACCCAGCGATCCGGACCCCATCCTTCCTCCCACACTCGTCGTGGGGCCCATCGTCTGGGACGTGGACAGGGAGATCCGCTCAGCTTCTCTCCAGGAACCGGCCCCGGTGTCCTGAGGACGTGTCTTTGTCCCCACCTCCTGCCGGCGAGGGCTCATGCAGTCGGTACACGAGGGGCCCGCACGGGTCACCCAGGGAGAGGAGGACAGTTCAGCTCGTCCAGGCAGCGTTACTGGTGGCCGGGATGGCAGAGGAGATCACCGGTTCGTCCAGGGTGTGCCACCTGCGCCATGTCAAAGTGCCACGGCACCTACCCGTGAGCAAGCTGGTGCCACTCCCGTCCCAGCGCCCCTGGTCCCACCTGGGGATCGACTTCGTGACCGACCTGCCACGGTCAGGGGGACACACGTGCGTCCTGGTAGCGGTGGACCGCTTCTCCAAAGCCTGCCGTTTTGTTCCCCTCAAGGGCCTGCCCACCGCCCTCGAAACAGCCGAGGCCCTGTTCACCCACGTATTCAGGAATTTTGGTCTCCCGGAGGAGATAGTCTCAGATCGTGGGCCCCAGTTCACGTCTCGGGTGTGGAAGGCCTTCTTCCAGCTCCTGGGGGTTTCGGTGAACCTAACGTCTGGTTACCACCCGCAGTCGAACGGCCAGGCGGAGCGGAAGATCCAGGAGCTGAGCAGGTACCTGAGGACTTACTGCAGCCAGGACCAGGAGGACTGGGCTCGTTTCCTGCCCTGGGCCGACTACGCCCAGAACTCGCTCCGGCAGGATTCCACAGGTCTCACCCCTTTCCAGTGCGTGCTGGGGTTCCAGCCACCCCTGTTCCCGTGGTCGGACGAGCCCAGCGACGTACCCTCGGTGGACGCCTGGTTCCGGAGAGTAACCGGGTCTGGGAGTCGGCGCACACCCAGTTGCGTCGGGCCCTTCGCAATACTCGCCGGCACGCTGACGCCAGGCGTCTGGAGGCTCCTCGTTTCCGCCCCGGGGATCTGGTATGGTTGTCGACACGGGACCTGAGGCTGAAGCTGCCGTGCCGTAAGCTGAGCCCCCGGTACATCGGGCCCTTCAGGGTTTCCAGGCAGATCGGAGACGTATCCTACCGGCTGGAGCTGCCACCCGGGTACCGCATTCATCCCACCTTCCATGTGTCCCTGCTAAAACCGTGTGTCTCGCCTTCCTCTCGTCCTCCAGGTGACCCCGCGACGTCCGTCCAGCCGGAGGTCGTGGCGCAGCCGGACGTGTATGCTGTGCGGGAAGTCTTGGATTCCAGGCGGCGCAGGGGTCACCTCGAGTACCTCGTGGATTGGGAGGGCTACGGCCCGGAGGAGCGGTCTTGGGTGGCCCGGCGGGGCGTGCTGGACCCAGCGTTGCTGGCGGAGTTCCACGCTGCCCGCCCGGCGCCCGGGCTAGGGGTCGCCCTCGCCGCAGAGTCCGGGCGTCGGTGCCGCCCCTGGGGAAGGGGGTGGTGTCAGGGAGCTACCTGTTCCTTCTCCTGTGCAGGCCGCGCCCACTCGTAGCTCATCCCCAGCATACTAAGGACACACACCTGAACCTCGTTTATTTCATTCATCACCTAACCCGTATAAACCCCTCACCTACACACACACTCTGTCAGTTATTGTTTCATGGTTTTGCTGCCCGTCACACGCTTTCCGTTGGACTGTTCAGCACCGTGCTTCTTCCCAGCGCACGGGATTCATACACCGACTGCCCGGTGTTTGTTCCCATGCACCGTGGACCGCGCTGCTTCTGCGCCCACGGATATTATACCCTTTTTCAGCGAGTGTATCTGGATTTGCCTTGTGTTTCAAATAAACTTTCGTTTGCTTTCACTTCGGCTTTCGCCTCCAGTTTCCTCGCGTGACAGCTGCTTTGAGAGTTAATTATTAAAAGCGCAATACAAATAAACATAAATTGAATAGAGAACAAACTCATGTGAACATTATATTATATTATATTATCTTCATCTTCTTTTGGCCTTCCTCTACATCTGCTTCTTTCACACCAACTACCTGCATGTCTTCCCTCACCACATCCATAAACCTCCTCCTTGGTCTTCCTCTTTTCCTCCTTCCTGGTGTCTCCATCCTCAGCATTCTCCTACTGATATACCACATGTCCCTCCTCTGCACATGTCCAAACAATCTCAATCTCACCTCCCTCACCTTGTCTCCAAAACATCCTACATGCGCTGTCCCTCTAATAAACTCATTTCTAATCCTGTCCATTGTCGTCACTCCCAACGAAAACCTCAACATCTTCAGCTCTGCTACCTCCAGTAGGTTAGGTGTCTCCACCCTTCATCTCTCTCTGTCCTCTACATCTGTCTTTCCAACCAACCACCTGCATGTCCTTCACCACATCCAGAAACCTCTACCTTATCCTTCCTCTTTTCCTCCTTCCTCAGCATTCTACTGATCCTCTGAACATCACCAAACCACTGTCTCTAATCCATACAACATCTCAGGTCTCACCACAGTCCTATAAACTTTCCCTTTCACTCTCACAGATACTCTTCTATCACAAATCACTCCTGTCACTCTTCTCCACCCACTCCACCCTGCCTGCACTCTTTTCTTCACTTCTCTAACACACTCTCCATTACTCTGCACTGTTGACCCCAGGTACCTGAACTCCCCACCTTCTCCACCTCTTCTCCTGCAACCGCACCTCCACTGCCCTCCCTCTCATTCACACACATGTACTCTGTCTTACTCCTACTGACTTTCATTCCCCTTCTCTCCAGCGTGTACCTCCACCTCTCCAGGATCTTCTCCACCTGCTCCCTACTCTCACCACAAATCACAATATCATCCACAAACATCATAGTCCAGGAGACTCCTGTCTGACCTCGTCCTTTAACCTGTCCATCACCACTGCAAACAGGAAAGGGCTCAGAGCCGATCCTTGATGCAGTTCCACCTCCACCTTGAATCAGTCTGTTGTTCCTACTGCACACTTCACTGCTGTCACACTGTCCTCATACATGTCCTGCACCACCCTCACATAATTCTCTGACACACCAGACTTCCTCATACAATACCATATTATATTATATTATATTATATTATATTATATTATATTAATTATATTATATTATATTATATTATATTATATTATTTGCAAAACATCTAATCCAAATTGGTGTATTGAGCAGTGCTGTGTTTTGTTGTGTACAGGGTTGTGTAGTGTGTACAGCATTGTCTCTGATCTGCAGTGTGCTACTTTTACAGTTGTGTTATGAAAAGAGGATTGTGTAAGATTACTTGTTTGATTGGTGGCTTGTGGGTGAGTCAGTACACATTCATGTGGTGTGTAGGAAGTGTGTGAGGTCATAGAGATGAAAGAAAGCCGTGTGTGTGTGTGTGTGTGTGTGTGTGTGTGTGTGTGTGTGTGTGAGAGTCCTTTTCCTTTCCCATCAACACACTGATTCTGCATGCAGATCCTCCACACACTGAATGTGTTTTGTTTTTCACACCACTCTGTACCACTCTGTAGAGACTGTTGTGTGAAAATGTAAGCAGAAGATCAGCAGCTTCTGAGAAAAACTCTTTACTTCTCGAGCCGAGAAAAAAAAACAGCCTTTAAGGACAAGTCTCAGAAATCTCACGTTCTTGGCATTCTGGTGTGTGATGTGAACATTACCTGAAGGTTTCAACCTGCATCTGCATTGCTGTATAACTCACGCTGCTGCCAAGTGGTTAACTGCACGTCTATACGTGTTCCTAATAAAGTGGACATTGTGTGTATATGTACTGCTACAGATATAGAAACACAGGAAAGGCATTGTACAGAAAACGAATAGTTGGAGATGAAATTGGAGTGGTGGATTTCTACATCGCTGCTCTTATAGACATTATACAGAACACACATACACAGTGGGGCAAAAAAGTATTTATTCAGCCAGCAGTGGTGCAGGTTCTCCCAGTTAAAAAGATGAGAGAGGCCTGTAATTCTCATCATCGGTACACTTCAACTCTGAGACACAATGAGAAAAAAATCCAGAAAATCACACTGTCTGATTTTTAAAGAAATAATTTGTAAATTATGGTGGAAAAATACGTATTTGGTCAATAACAAAAGTTCATCTCAATACTTTGTTATATTCCGTTTGTTGGCAATGACAGAGATCAAATGTTTTCTGTGAGTCTCCACAAGGTTTCTACACACTGTTGCAGGTAGTTTGGTCCATTCCTCCATGCAGATCTCCTCTAGAGCAGTGATGTTTTGGGGCTGTCGCTGGGCAACACGGATTTTCAACTCCCTCCAAAGATTTTCTATGGGGTTGAGATCTGGAGACTGTCTAGGCCACTCCAGGACCTTGAAATGTTCTAATGAAGCCACTCCTTGGTTGCCCGGGTGGTGTGTTTGGAATCATTGTCATGGTGAAAGCCCCAGCCACGTTTCATCTTCAATGCCTATGCTGATGGAAGGAGGTTTTCACTCAAAATCTCACGATACATGGCCCCATTCATTCTTTCCTTTACACAGATCAGTGGTCCGGGTCCCTTTGCAGAAAAACTGCCCCAAAGCATGATGTTTCCACCCCCATGCTTCACAGTAGGTATGATGTTCTTTGGATGCAACTCAGCATTCTTTCTCCTCCAAATATGACAAGTTGAGTTTTTACCAAAAAATCCTATTTTGGTTTCATCTGACCAAATGACATTCTCCCAATCTTCTTCTGGATCATCCAAATGCTCTTTAGCAAACTTCAGACGTGCCGGGACATGTACTGGCTTAAGCAGGGGGACACGTCTGGTCCCAGCTCTCTGCAGGTCATTCACCAGGTCCCCTGTGTGGTTCTGGGATTTTTGCTCACCGTTCTTGTGATCATTTTGACCCCACTGGGTGAGATCTTGTGTGGAGCCCCAGATTGCAGGTCTGTGAGATACAGAAATCTAGATTTTCTGTTGGTAAACAAATACTTATTTTCCACCATAATTTGGAAATAAATTCTTTACAAATCAGACAATGTGATTTACGTTTTTTTTTCTTTTCTCATTTTGTGTCTCAGAGTTGAAATGTTGAAAAAGTTTTGATGAAAATTACAGACCTCTCATCTTCTTAAGTGGGAGAACCTGCACAATTGGTGGCTGAATAAACACTTTTTTGCCCCACTGTAGGCATTCCAGATGAGCTTTATGTACACACACACACACAGAGTTGGGTTGAGAACTTCAGGCGATGTTCACATCACACACCAGAATGTGAAGAATGTGAGACTTCGTGAGACTCAGCCATGAGGGTGTTCATTAAAGGCTTTTAGAAGCTGCTGATCTTCTGATCAGATTTTCACACAACAGTACAGAGGGGTGTGTGATCTCCTGTGTGTGGAGTATCTGCGTGTTGATGAGAGACGAAAAAGGAAATTGACCATATTTATACATCAACATAGAGAACAGATTTACACACACACACACACACACACACACACACACACACACACACACACACACAGAGATAATCTCATTCTGGATTTGAGATAAGAGTGTAGAATGGTGGTAAAGGTCTGATCAGGTGTGATGATATGGAGAGCAGAAGCTCCAGGTTAAACACAGAGTGTATCAGTATAACATCATATACAAATTTAACCCCAAAGAACAACCGCGAGTTTACTCACACTGCACTCTCTCAGGTTCCATCCAGCTCCATCTGGCTTCATCACTCCAACCACATCTTCACTTCCCCTAATCCAAAAATCCATGATATTTGAGAATTGCTGGTTATAAATGTGTGTAAATCTTCTCTGAGATTTCTCTCCTGACTGAAATGTGTGTTTGTTGTGCAGATCTTCATGTCCTTCATCTGACCATGAAGAAGCTACTCATCTTCCTGCTCCTGTTCTCAGGAGTGCTGAGCTTTGGTACATCTAAAACCTTCTCACACACACACAGTGCTCCTTCTTCTCAGACAGTACAGTAGACTGCTTTCAGATTCTACACACATCAACAAATAAAACCATCAGCACACCATGTTCTGAGGGGTTTAGTGTGCAGTATGAATGACTGAAGCTCCTCTCAGGGGTGGGTTTCTGAATCAGGCTGAAGAGGAAATGAGCAAACTGGTAATGAGATGATGTGGAACAGCAGGTAAAACAATGACATGTGTCTGAACACTGACAAAGATGGGTTGAAGTACAGCCCTAGAGGAACCTTCACCCAGGACATTACAGACCCTGTTACTAAATCCAGAGGAGGACTACATTATAACATCTGTATAAATGGGCAGCTGGAGAAGGACACAGACGTTCATCATGTTATAAATGGTAGTGGAGATGATTATTGTGTATTTGATGAAGCACTAATGTCTGTTTTTTTCTCTCTGTTTAATGAATGCAGGAACTTTGTGTAGAGCACTGAATGAGTAAGTATCGTTTCTGAACAGAGAACATCAGGAGGAACAAATCATTCTGAGACATATGACCTACTAATACTGTGAAGCTTTCTGTAACCTGAACAACAGAGGAGTAATGATGAAAATCTGTTCTCTCTCTATCTCTCTCTCTCTCTCTCTCTCTCTCCTTTCTTCTATCTTGTGTTTCATTTGATGTGGTAAATGTTCCATGGTTGAACCTGCAAAACCAGTCTTACACAACCAGAGTGTACTGCAGTAAGTCTTCTTTGAACATACACACACATACACACACATACACACACACACACACATACACAAACGCACACAAACAGACATGCACAAACACACACACACACACACACACACACACACACACACACACACATCTTCTTTCCACTGACTTAAACAAAACTGAATATTGATTTCTGAGAAGGCGTTCCTCAGTTGTTTGTTTGTGTGTGTGTTTGTGTGTGTGTGTGTGTGTGTGTGTGTGTGTGTGTGTGATCCTCACATCATGACTGTAATAAAGTATTTATAAGCACAGGAGTCTGAGGGATTCGAGGCAGATTTCAGACAGGTAAAGTTAGAATAGTGCATGCCGCCTGGGGTGGGAGGGGTAGGGTAGGTAGGTTGGGTGGGTCAGTGGGTGGGCAGGGGGTGGTGTAGCAGGCGGCTATGTGGACAGAGCAGTGGACAGTGTAGTGCATTTTGCAGTGAATGGTGTATTGGGTGGTAAAGTGAGTGGTAAAGTGGATGGGTGTTTTAGTGGGCAGTACAGTAGGTTGTGTAGTGGTTGGCATAGTGGACTGTGTAGTGGGTGGAGCAGTAAGTGTTGCAATGTAGGTTCAGTGGGTGGTAAAGTGGGATGTGCAGTGGGTGTTGCATTGGGTGGTACAGTGAAGATCCAGTGAATGGTGCAATAGATGGTGTAGTAAATAGTGCAGTAGGTTGCAGTGGAGGTGCAGCAGAAGATGCAGTCTATGATATAGTGAATGGTGAATGTAGGTATAGTGGCGGTGCAGTGGGAGATGTAGCAGAAGGTGCAGTGAATGGTGTAGAAGATGGTGAAGTGGATGGTGTAGAGGAAGGTGCAGTGGATGGTGTAGAAGAAGGTGCAGTAGATGGTGTAGAGGAAGGTGCAGTGGATGGTGTAGAAGAAGGTGCAGTGGATGGTGTAGAAGAAGGTGCAGTGGATGGTGTAGTGGAAGGTGCAGTGGATGGTGTAGAAGATGGTGCAGTGGATGGGGTAGAGGAAGGTGCAGTGGATGGTGTAGTGGAAGGTGCAGTGGATGGTGTAGTGGAAGGTGCAGTGGATGGTGTAGTGGAAGGTGCAGTGGATGGTGTAGTGGAAGGTGCAGTGGATGGTGTAGTGGAAGGTGCAGTGGATGGTGTAGGAAGGTGCAGTGGATGGTGTAGTGGAAGGTGCAGTGGATGGTGTAGAGGAAGGTGCAGTGGATGGTGTAGGAAGGTGCAGTGGATGGTGTAGTGGAAGGTGCAGTGGATGGTGTAGTGGAAGGTGCAGTGGATGGTGTAGAGAAGGTGCAGTGGATGGTGTAGAGGAAGGTGCAGTGGATGGTGTAGAGGAAGGTGCAATGGATGGTGTAGTGGAAGGTGCAGTGGATGGTGTAGTGGAAGGTGCAGTGGATGGTGTAGAGGAAGGTGCAGTGGATGGTGTAGTGGAAGGTGCAGTTGATGGTGTAGTGGAAGGTGCAGTGGATGGTGTAGTGGAAGGTGCAGTGGATGGTGTAGAGGAAGGTGCAGTGGATGGTGTAGAGGAAGGTGCAGTGGATGGTGTAGAGGAAGGTGCAATGGATGGTGTAGTGGAAGGTGCAGTGGATGGTGTAGTGGAAGGTGCAGTTGATGGTGTAGAGGAAGGTGCAGTGGATGGTGTAGTGGAAGGTGCAGTGGATGGTGTAGAGGAAGGTGCAGTGGATGGTGTAGAAGATGGCAGTGGATGGTGTGGATGTCTACCTTATATTTAGCTACTGATGTTTTTTTTTGTTGTGTTGTTCAGACCAATGACTCCACGTCAGACTTCCTGATGTGTGTGGGATTTTCATCAGACCCTGTGGCAGAGGAGCAGCAGATCCACAACCTAAAAGGCCTGATTGATGCTCTGCTTGACGTGTTTGTGCTCATGGTGAGAGAGTTGAGAATTTGTCTAGAAAATGAAAGACTGATTATGTGCCTGCACTTCATCACACCTATATATTTCTCTGTCCCTGCCAGAACTCAGGATTGGGTGGTGTCCCTTTGCTAAACGTGTCTGCAGGATGGAGCTTTAATGCCACAGCTCTGCTGCAGGATAATGACATCATCACGGCATGGCTACAGATTAGAATGACTCCACTGCTTTCCTCCATCTCCCAGAACTTCCTCACCTGTCTCGGTTACAACAACTTCAGCTGCCAGACCTACCAGACTGTGTATACACACACAAACACAAACACAGACACACACACACACACACACACACACACACACATCGAGTTATTTCTTAATCACACCTGTGAGTGATAGCTGTGTGTGTGTGTGTGTGTTGTAGGGTGCAGGAGCTGAGTCAGCAGTTCTCCAGTTTGGATGCTCAGAGGCAGCAGTGGATCTACTCGTACTTCATGCAGCCCTTCCTGTCCAAAAACACACCAACAGGTAAACACAGCAGAAGAGGCTTCAGTAAGATTTCAAGATTTTTAAGCACTTCTTGAGTAGATTGGACCAGGTAATGGATTACATTTTTCTGGCTCAGATATTAAAGTTTACAAAAAAGACCACATTTGAACTTCCTATGAGCTTCTAATTTCATATCTTGCTCCACCTGTGTTTGCACATCATGAGATCTTACCCAAGAGACTTCCATCCATGTTCTCAGAGTACTCCATACTAGATACTACTTTAGCAAAAGTTGGGGTCTGTATTGTGTATATATTAGTAGGCTACATTGTGTTTATGTGTGTTAGGTTGTGTGATACCTGGTGACACCACACAGGACTGGGTCACAAAGAACTTTGGCTCCTTCTCAGTTCTGGCCCAAATCAGAGACTTCAGCTCTATCAATGGATTCTTCAATGGGGTATGCAATGTTCCTCAGAGATTTCTCCCAGCATGTTTTGGTTTATACAGGACATCTACTAATCCTCAATCCTTCCTTCAAAAGTCTAATGATCTGGTTTAGGTGTTTTTTACTCTTCTTAAACTTTGTTCTTCATATTTTTTAAATGTTTCCATCATTCCGGTTATCAAGCTCAAAGTTATGCTCAAAAAAGGTTCTCCTTCTGTGTCAATGTAGTTGGATGTACTGCACTTGTTGACTCCAGAGCAGAAAGCAGAGCTCATGCTGTATCCTGAGACAGCCAGTCTGAACCAAGAATCCCTCAGTGTGGTCCTGGGCAGCCTTCTGAGTTCAGTAACACCATCTGGAGGAGCTGTGAACAGCCTTAATGGTACCATGCAGGGCACAGGATTATCTGTGTACTCACCCTCTCCACAAGACCCACTCAGACAGGTCAGGCTGAGACTCAATATTAATGATTTTTATGAAGGTCAGGCTCAGGACCTGTGCAATGGGAACTAGAAGAGATGGTTCCTGGTGTTTGTAATGTAAATTAATTGGTAGTAGATGTAGCAAGTGTGTCATGATGGTCTAATGATATTGTGATGGTCAAATTGATGACTTTGTGTATTATTTGATTTAGCAACTGATTCAAGAATAAGTGGACATATTCAAATGAAGTCACTTTGGAAGATCATTTTACACTTTAAAATCAGTTCCACGTTCCTATTCATTCCTCCATCAGTGTGGCCAAGAAGCTTGGTTTTGGTCTCATCAGACCACACAAGTGTTCAAGTTTATGAGCAGGCTTTGTAGCTTTTTGTCTCCAGTGCACTCTGTTATCATGACCATGGTGTTTAATGTGGGTGAAGTTGATATAATATATGGTATTGATGTGACTTTGCTTCCTCAGACGGTAAACGACATCATGACTGCATTTAGACCTGTTGGGAGTTTCGTCAGAGAATTTGTTTTCCTCACACATCAGGTAGTCCTTTAAACGCATAAATTTTATTTTTGATCCAAAACAACTTAAAAATAAGACCAGGTAACAGGTCTATAAGTACCCCATGCTGGGGCTATAAGCAGATATTTAGCTGCTCTGATTAATATAATAACCACCATTAAAACTCTCAATTCTCTACAGCAGGACCTGAGCAGCATGAGGAGTGCGACTCTCATACAGGCAATGCTTGGCTGGACTCTAGCAGAGCTCGCAGCACCATATAAAAACACCAGCAGTAATCAGCAGCTGGAACAGACGATGTTTAACGCTTCAGATGTTAACTCCTGGTTCACACATGTCGTGGTTCCTGTCCTGAACAGATACCTCACCAGTGACATTCCAGATGACCTCGCTGCTGTCTTTCATAATGTGTTGTAAGTATTTTTCCTGACTGTGGTATAATATGCTGAGATGAAAACGTCTTTCTGTAAAAATTGTGAAACATTTTTAAGGAGGAACAAAGCGAGAACTTAATGAACATTAAATCTAGAATACTGAAAAGATTAGGTTCAGACTGATTCATCTCCCTGTGTTTGTGTAGTTATATGCAGAATCCAGTGTATGAAACTCAAGACACTTGCAGTGTGAGTCTGGATGGAGCATGTGCAGTAAGAAACAACTTTTACTTCTTTGAAATATTATGATTTAACACTCAAATGTATGCAGTATAGTGAGTTTTAGTGTTTTAGTAATTATGCACAGTAGACCAAGTCTGATTGGTATAGATCGTGTACATAATTCATGTCTGATATATATATATATATATATATATATATATAGATAGATAGATAGATAGATAGATAGATAGATAGATAGATAGATAGATAGATAGATAGATAGATATATATATATATATATATATATATATGTTTGGACAGTTACTAGCATTCTAAATTGCACTACTCCTCGTGCAAAGCCACTTTCTGCATACAGTTTTTATTGAATTTATTATTTATTTAAAAACTGTGTACACATTTCATATCTGTGTATAAGTTTTGCACCTGACACCCAGACAAATTCCTAAAACTGTAAAGTGCTTTTTGCTGAATCCTTTGCTGTACCTGGCAATAAAACGTTACTGATTCTGAAGTTAGCATTGTTTCTGTGTAATGATGTAACATGCTGCACTGGTGTTCCAGGTGGCAAATGTGATGGAGCATGTGGCAAAAGTGCTGCAGTGTGCAGGGAGCACTAATCTAACACTCACACAGGAAACAGTGACCAGTCTCACACTGCATCTTTCCAGCAGCCTCAACAGACTTCTGAACCAGATCGCCAACACGGTGCGCTCACTGTAACACACCACCGCAACACTACTGGCCCACCACCGCAACACTACTGGCCCACCACCGCAACCCACCACCGCAACACTACTGACACCACTGTAACACTACTGACCCACCACCGTAACACTGACACCACTGCAACACTACTGACCCACCACTACACTACTGACACCACTGCAACACTACTGACCCACCACTACACTACTGACACCACTGCAACACTACTGACCCACCACTACACTACTGACACCACTGCAACACTACTGACCCACCACTACACTACTGACACCACTGTAACACTACACTATTGACACACCACGGTTAAACTACTGACACACCAATGTTACACAACTGACACTATAATAACTGAGTAAATGCATGTTAAATGTGCTGATTTCTTCCAGAACTTTAGTGCAGAAGATTCTCCTTTCAGAGATGTTCTTGATCGAATCCACAACCCAACACACACTGACCTGAGGGATAAATCATTTATCACCATGTGGTTTCATATCAAACTGAAGCCTCTCTTACCGAGTGTGACGCCTGACTACCTGCTCTGCCTGAGTGCCAAACCGTTCTCCTGCCAGACCTTCCAGACGCTGTATGTCAACATCTACCCTCATCACTAGGTGATCTAGTGGGTGATCTACTGGGATCCTGGATAACTAATTTAAATTTTTTCTTCAGTGTGTGGGAGATGAGCAACAATATGTTCCTGATGCCAGTGAATGGAACTCAGGTGGTTTATGAGAATTTCATCATACCGTTCCTTCTCCACCAAAACTCCACAGGTACTACTGTTCATCATCTGAATGCTGTACACACATACACACATTTTAGTATTAATACGTTTAGATGTTTATGTTTTTCACAGAAAGGTCTTCCAGATATTATCAGTACATCTCTAGTTTGGTCCTTCACCATCTCCATATCAGATTCCATGCCCCAGAGCTTAATGTGGGGGTTGGTGTCAGTGAAATGTCTCCCAGCAGACTGGCCTTTGTGTGTTATTAGTGTAACCCTTGGTTAAAAGGTATTAAAAATAAAAAAGGAAACGACTACGCCACCTGGGTTATTTATTCACCCAGGAAAAGAGATTGAACCCAAAAGAATAATTAAACCAAAAAATATGAAGGACCCTGCTGGTTCGGATGGGATTAAAGACAGATACGTGACTTTACACAAATAGTACAAATTTATTAAACAAAAGAATGCTTAAATATTTTAAAATACCATTTACAGCTTACCAGTTATTTACCCACAACCAGAGAGACTAGATTACATCCTCTCTGTAACAGAAGGGACAGAGCACACCGCAAATCAGTGCATAATTCTTAAAAAACAAGAATAAACCAAAAATAAACCCGAAACACACAAACAAACTCCCCTTCTGTTTAAGTCTCAAAAATCACAGCTCAGATAGTTACATGTGGAAATAGTACTTACACTTATACACATGTTACAAAGAGAAAAACAATTAACTCCCGATTAATATTTAAAAAGCGTCCAAGCGGCTCACGGAGCAAAAATACCAAGCGTGTTAATGTAATACACCTGCACAGGAGATACATATCCAAGTCCTTACTCACACATAGCACAGAACCGCTGCGCAGGATAATCTTTTAAAACACTCAGTAATCCAGCGGTTTACAGCTGCGACGTCCACTTGGTCCAACCTGTAACCCAACAAGCTAATTCAGGGTTTATGAATCAGTGTGTACAAGCATATACAAAACATATACAAAACAGCAGCTAAACAGCAGGAAACAGCAGCTAGCGCTCTTTGGCCGCACCTAAAAGAAACAAACAAACAAAACATTTCAAACAGTTTCCCCCTTCCCCAAAATAACCCACAATAAAGTTATTACCTCACAAACGGGGTTAAACTATTATCACTTTATGCTACCTGCGTTCATGCACCCCTCCCTACAAACACATTCAGACCATGATTAGCAACTAATAAAATAAAACACACGACTCACCAGGGGAAAGCACCAGGACAGTAGAAGAATAAATACCTTTTCTAGCCACCCAACCTACAGATAAGAAAGGAATCAAAGCGTCCCACTCAACTGTGCTTTTTATAAAGCCACAAACACGCCGACATAATCACGTGGCACAGGTGTGCTCAATGTCAAAGCGCAACTCCACAGCAGGGGGCGTGTCTTCAGATTTAAAATGCACCCATTATTTATGCATGCCTATTTGTCTTCATTTTAAAGACATTCAACCAGTCACATTCGCAAGAGAGCCAGTGCTGGAATGAAGCAGGACAGCATTTTAGTGTAACAATTGTTAGAAGAAGTGAGGTATGGTTTAGACGTGATGCATGAAAAAGCTTCCTTTCTGTTCTGTTTCAACATCCTCTTCAGGGTAGTGAAAGCTCAGTGCTTAAGATGCTGGACTTCTGATATTAAGGTTGTGAGTTGAAATCCTGAAGCAGCCATGTTTCTCCTCTGCACTAAATGAAAGTCCTTTAATCTTCACCTACTCAGGTGTAAAAAATATCTGATAGATGAACGTTGCTCTAGATAAGGGCTTCTGCCTAATGACAGGAATGTGAAAATGTGAAAGAAAAAAGTTCTAAAAGTCTAAAAGAAGGAGGAAAATTAAGATCATAATCTTCAGCATAATGGTCATGTGAATGTGAAGTGACTCAGTGTGGCCTCCTGCAGGTGGCTGTATGAGTAACAGCAGTCTGGAGTGGATCCAGATGAACCTTGGTGGATTCTCTCAGTTTGCTACAGTGCAGGAGATGTACCTACTAAATCCTGAGTTTGATGCTGTAAGTACAGAAGATCAGCAGCAATTCTGTTGTGTTTAATTTGATTTGTATAAAGCTTTTTAAAATGGCCATTGTCTCAAAGCAGCTTCACACAGATAAAGCAGTAATAAGGTTAAATAAAAGAATGTATAAGGTAGTTCCTTATAATTGTTTATTTAGCAACAATCAGATGTTCCTCTGCCTACTTTTCATCATACTTACTTATTTAAATCATGTCTCATCCAGCTGGAGGCTTTCAGCACCCTCACTCTAAAACAAGTCTCTGAGATCATCGTTGAAGACCTGCCTCAACTTCCAGCTAAAAAGCAGCTGATTGACATCACGTTCAGCAACATGCTGACATCACTGACGATGAGGCAGAATCTTCCTCAGCTCATCTTCCTCATCTCAGAGATGGACACGGTTCTGATTGTTCTGTATTATTGAGTATTGAACTCATCCTGATTATAGAGTGGCATCACTGTAGGGTTTACCTGATATCAGCTAGCTTTCCTATCAGCATAGATACATTCATCCATCTATCCAACCATCCATCCATCCATCCAACCATCCATCCATCCATCCATCCATCCAACCATCCATCCATCCATCCATCCATCCATCCATCCATCCATACATACATACATACACATCCATACATACATACATACACACATACATACATACATGTATGTATGGGGTTGTGGGAGCTTAGTGGTTAAGGTGCTGGTTTACTGATCAGAAGGTTGGGGGTTCAAGCCCCGGTATTGCCAAGCTGCTACTCTTGGGCCCTTGAGCAAGGCCCTTAAATCTCTGTGCTCCAGGGGATAGGTGAAGAAAGAATTTCACTGTGTAATGTATATGTGATTAAGTATGTATACATACATATTTACAACATACACATTACTGGTACCTGCACTAATCTTTTTACTGAATCATTCAACTTAATTAGTTTAATTAAGACCAGTCCAGTTTCAATTTTTAGAAGATGATGTGATGATGGTATCTGATGAAGTTTCATGAGATTAGATATTAATCATAAATTCCTACACAAATGAATAATAACATGAAAATATCTATAATATTCTGTATCACGTATGTAATTGATAACATTTTCTCATGACGATCCTGTCTGCTCTGTTGTGTGTTTCAGATAAACAACTGTTTGATCTATCAGGAAATGTAAGTCCAGTCCAAACATCTGCATCACACCCTGAATCAGCATGACAGTGTGAAGAGGTTTCAGGATAAAGTCTTGGGATTGAAAAGTGTTAACGTTAATCTGTGTGTGTGTGTGTGTGTGTGTGTGTGTGTGTGTGTGTGTGTGTTTACTCTCAGGTTCTCTTGGCTCCACTTTGCTTCTCTGTTTGCAAACAAAGAGGAAGAAGCTGTGATCCTGATTAGCATTGATAACCTGATGAAGACCACACCATCAGGTCTGTTACACATTTACACCACAACACTGCTTAAATCTGCACTCTGATTGTTCAGGAGGTGATACAGCAGCTCTTACAGTAGTCTCTCAGAGATAGTGTTTCATACTAACACTATTGTTTCCATGGTTACGGCTCATTGGCAGGGACATGTACAGTGCACCCTCTACTGATCAGAGTGAAGGAGAAATGTGTAATGTGTATGAAGGAGTCTCCAGTGTGAGTGCTGTGTAACAGTAATGCTGAGATAACGCTGTAACCGAGTGTTGTGACGTTTTAAGGACAGAGGAGTTTACACTTTATTACTGTTACTCACTAACATGATGAACTGAAAGAGAATAGAGAATAGAGAGAATGGAGGGATGCTGTTGTAGGAACAAGCATTTATAGCATTTATAGACAATAAAAATGAATAGTTGGTAAATGACTGTGGTGTAAGAGGAATAAAACACTCTGTGCAGTCAGAGGGAACAGTAACATCATCATGTTATTGTGTATGAAGGTAATTCTAATGATCTCTAACAAACATCAGCACAGACCTTCTCCACATCTCCTACAGCTTACACACAGACATATTACTGCTCACTGTGTCTGCTATTTCTGTTTAATTATATCATGACCTGTATTCATTCATTCATTCTCTCTCTCTCTCTCTCTCTCTCTCTCTCTCTCTCTCTCTCTCTCTCTCTCTCTTGCTCTCTCTCTCTCTCTCTCTCTCTCTCTCTCTCTCTCTCTTGCTCTCTCTCTCTCTCTCTCTTGCTCTCTCTCTCTCTCTCTCTCTATGTCTCCTCAGATTGTCGCTCCTACAGTGGCACGGTGAGACTGTGTGCTTTGTCTTATTAAATGATTTTTTTTTCCAGTTCTATGAGAACTGTTGTAAATGATATAAACTCATGCTTATGTTCTTCCCCACAGTGCAACACCACGGCCATCAACGGTCAGAGTCTCCCTCTCTCTGAGCTTCAGCACAATTTACTCTTTCATGAAATTTCATTTAGATGATGAGAAGATTTATCATCACCTTCCTTTGTCTCTTTTACTCACTTTCTCTGTCTGTCTCTGTCTATCTTACTCTGTCTCTTTCAGGGTCTGCAGTGTGTGATGGTGTGAACAGGTAATTAGCTTTACTTTAATAAGACGCCTCTGGTTTCCTGTGACTCACTGAATCACCATGAATTATCAAGTAAATGGTGGAAAAAGTATTATGTGAAAAAGTCAAGTGAAAAAGAAAGTACATCCTCTTTGAGTTCTTAGGTTTGACATATGAGGACATAATAAACATCATAATAAACATCAGTGATTATGACTTGGCCCCATTCACACGGGGCAACTTCCCCTTCAGGCCACAGACTAAATAACACAGACTTTATAATATAACAGCCATCTGCCTACCTTTTATTATGTGGCAGCACCTTAGCCTGAATGGCAGACCTTTTTTTGGACCTTTACTGACCCACTGAGCTCCTGGCTGGCTTGCCAGTAATAAAGTCTTTATCAGGTCTTGGAATGAGGTACATTCAACTTCAGATGAAGAGCAACATATGATATTACATCATGTCATTATTCATTTTACAAAAATAAACTTAAAGTGGGTAAACATCAGCAAAGAAGCAAATGTTGTTGCCCATTAATCTTGGAAGGGTTATAAGGTCATTTCCAAAAAGTCCACCATTCCCCAGTGGGTAAGATTATTCAAAAGTGTAAAACATTTAAGAAAGTTGCCAATCTCCCCAGGAGAATGCCTCAGCAAATTCACCCCGAAATCCAGACCATGCAATGCTCAGAGAAATTGCACAAAAACAACAACTAAATGTTCATAACTGTACAATTAGAAAAAAGACACCAAGTGTGGTTTATTTTGAAGGATTGGAAGAAGAAAGCTTATTTGTTATGGCAGCACATCTAAGATTTGCAAAGTTGCATCTGAACAAACCACACAACTTCTGGTCTATTGCATAGATGAGACCAAAGTAAAGATGTTTTGTGATATTGCAGTGATTTGCAGTGATTCTCAGTGTGCAGCATGGTGGTGGAGAGGTGATGATTTGCGCTTGTTCTGCAGCCAAAGGACCTGGGCACCTTACAGTCATGGAGTCAACCATCAAATCCTCAGTACACCAAACTATTCTAGAGTCATATGCATGGCTATTTGTCTGACAGCTGAAGCTTGGCAAAAGCTGGGACATGCAAACAGAACAATAGTCCCAAACACAGCAGCAAATCAAAAAGAGAACGGCTGAAAGAGGACGAAATAAAGGTGTTGCTTTATCCCAGCCAAACCTCAATGTACTGAAGCAACAATGTAAAGAAGAATGAGCCAGAATTGATCCACAGCGATTTGTGGAGCTGATTAAGTCAAACAAAACACCAGTACCATAAGTTACCTCAGCTGAAGTTGGTTCTACAAGCTGCTGAATCAACATGAGGTGTACTTAGTTTTTCATACATGGATTCTTAATTTTGTCAATTTTAAAAAATTAATAATGACACTGTAATGAGCCATGTATTGTTATGTATCTGAGGTTGGATTACCAGATAATGTTTATTATGTCCTGATACACATAACCCAAAGAGGGTGTACTTTCTTTTTCACACGACTGTAGTTAAGCAAATAGGCAGAGACATCTACTGTAGATAACACTTCTGACCATCATAAACTGATACATCAGCTAAGCAGACAGAAAGTTAGATAGAGAAATAACATACTTAAGCTTGTGTGTGTGTGTGTGTGTGTGTACATTCTACAGTAATTGTATTTTACTTTGTGTTGAAGTGATGCTCTGCTGGACTACCTGAAAACACCACATAACGGGAGTCAACTCTGTAGCTTCAATATTACACAATACGCATGTGCCCAGGTATACACACACACCCACACACACACACAAACACACCCACACACACACACAAACACACCCACACACACACACACACACACACGCACCCACACAAACACACCTCTACCGTGCGCTCTGGGGCTTTCCCTAACTATGGTGACCTGTAACTGTTCGTTCAGCACCCTGCCGCTGTTCTGTTCGGAGCATGCCTTCTTTGTATGGGGGTCTGAGGCTAATCATCACAGTAACCATCGCCATCAGTTTCCTGCTGCATATATTGGTGGGCATTAATGATGTGAATGCAGGACAATGTCCATAAGCGATTGGAAGGTGGATGGCACTCCATGGAGGCCAAAGGGAAATTCCCAATACCACCAGTGCCTGCTGGTGGTGCTAAATTTGGTTTGAGATGAATCTGGTGTTCCCCAGGTGCTCCACCAGGCTGTCTACCCTAGAGAGTAAGTAGCAATCAAACTCTGGGACCTGTTGGGCTTAAGGAAATTTTTGCACAGCAGATTCAGCACCACCACGATGGGGCTGGACGGGGCTGGTTGATTCCTCAATAATTCCGTCCCGTAGCATTTTGTTTACATCCTCCTCTATAGCTATCTGACGGGCCTCAGGGACCCTATATACCACCAGCTCTGCAACTTCTTGCCATTGTGTGGGGTTTTGATCCTCACCCTTCTGGACCAAGGTGCACTCTGGAGATTCTATGGGAATAGTAGTAGGTTTATGTGGTATATCGAAGTAATGTTTCTCTTACCTGGTTGCTGCATGCAGTTGTTCACTGGCATGACTTTTTCAAAGCCTGTGTCTGCTTGGTGATGCTGGGATTAGGAGTAGAACAAATTCTTTTCTAGGGGAGGCTGTAATAAGCTTACTCGGCTTCCCCAGTAGGACAAGGGCTGATAAACTGCGCCCAGCCATGTTTTGTGTGTAGAGATGTCTTCACTTTATCTGCCGTCGTCATTGTTGTCAAGAGATTTTGTGCTTCCTAGGCAGGGCTTAGTTCCCAAAGTTAATGAGTGTTGGCATGCAGACTTCTTGCTATCTCCTGAGTGACCCCTTGCAGCTGGAGGTTAGTCTTTAAGAGATGTTTAAGGACTTTCTCCATGATTTGGGATGGCTTGGAGATTTTCTGGTCTTTGTTCTACAACCTGTGTTTTTGACCAGTGTAGTGCCATGTGTCAGCAATGTGCTGAATACAAACATGGAACACAGAATTAAAGAGTTCAGTGGGTGTGTTTATAAAAAAGGTTATGTGAAAAAGAGTGAGTGTAGTGCTTGTAGTTAGTGTGATATATGAGTGGGAGCATACATGTGGAGGTGTCGGCCCATAGGTGGAAGAGAGAGTGCAGCACTTTGGGTGTGCTACAGTGCTTTGGATCGGGAGGCTAAGGCTTATATGCTCATGATCTGTGTTGGCGAGGTGAGGTCCAAGTGGCCACGTGATCAGGGAATGTCTTTCACGATTCGAGTCATAATGTGAAAGTGTGGAGGGCCATCTCTGCTGTTGCTGTCATCACCTAAAAACAGAGAGAAGAAAATATTCGTCTCTTGCCAAGCAGACTCCTCTCTGTAGTGTCCTTGGTGTATTTTATATGCTTTTTGCTGCTCTCATAATTCACCTCCAGCCTTGCCTTGTTATGTCGCCACCCTACCATAGTGCTGAACTGGCGCTTTTTGTTCAGCACTCTGCTGGCTCTTGTGATCATATTTGTGTGGGGATCTAAAGCTTGTCATCACAACACACACACACACACACACACACACACACACACACACACACACAAACTTTGTCAAATATGAAAGCTTATGTGTTCAGGAATATGATTTTTCTGTGTTTGTGTGTGTGTGCACATGTGTGTTTATTTGTTTGTGTGTATATGTGTGTGTAGGTAACTGATATATCTGCTGAAGATCTGGTGACGCTGTTGTCATGTTATCTCTATGGTAACGAGGTTGTGTCTAAAGAGACATGGAAAATCTTTCTAATGGAAGTCAGCCCCACCCTCGGCCCCGCCCTCGATCTGTTTACCAACAAGGTACAACAAACAACACAAACTCATACAACAAAACAGTCACGCACACTGACAACCAGATTAGATAGAAAGATGGACGAACAGATGGACAGACAAATGGATAGACAACTTGATGGAGAAACAAACAAATGTTAGACAGAGAGACAGATGGATAGAGAAACAGAAAGACAGATGGATAGACAGACAAACAGCGATATTTGGAGCTTCTGAACACATTA
>NC_060907.1:560196-565196 GCF_014805685.1 Silurus meridionalis
TTCAGGTAGATGTTTATTCTGTAAGTGTTTGTTTGTGTTTGTGTTTGTGTCTGTGTGTGTGTAGGTGACTGATTTATCTGCAGAAACTCTGGCGACGGTGTTGTCATGTTATCTCTATGGTAATGATACCATATCAAATAAAACATGGAAAATCTTTCTAACAGGAGTCAGCCTGGTCCTTGGCCCTGCCCTTGATCTGTTTCCCAACAAGGTACCACAAACAAACAACACATATAGTTTGATAAACCGAAGGAAAAACAGTCAAATAGACAGACAGAAAGAGTGTTTGTTTATTGTTCTTTTAGTACCATGCTAGCATCACTGGATATTTTCATTCAGGTTCAAGTTAGGTATAATGGGACTTCAACTTTGCCAAACTTTAGTGGTTATATGGAGTCCTTCATTTCAATACTCCATAAATTCTCCAGTATTTTTATACTTTTAGGAAATGTTCTGCATAAGTGCTTTCTGAGAAGAAAAAGGTGTCTGTGTTTTCTAGAGCACTGCAAAACAAACATGGCAATCAAACATTTATTAATATGTTTTGATGGTCAAGTTTGTTTTGCTTGTTATCTGTACACTGGTCCTTTTCTGTTTGGCACATTTTTAAGATCTACTTGTTTATTATGGATTTAAGGTCTGATGGTGGGAAATTCCAGTCTGTGACTCCCAGTTTGAGGGCTTTTTTAGCAGCAATGTCTGCCTGTTCGTTGCCATACGGTCCAATGTGATTTGGTACCCGACAAATTAGTGTGTTATAGTTTTGTATCTGTAGTGAGTCCACTTTAATAGGATGCTGGCAATTATGGGATTTACAATTATAGGATTTCCTGCTGCAAATGTGAAGTTGTCTATTCTGGATCTATTGGTATAATAGAGTAGAAAGCACCATCTTATAACCAAGAACTGTATATAATCAGATGGGTGGGTTTCTTTATATTCCAAAGTAGAAATGGCTTATAATACATTTTATTTATAGGTGTCTTACATTACACTCAAGGACACCTGACATACAATTAAAATGCATTGTAAGCAATGCACTGTTTAACTGAAAGCCAGTGCAGCTGTTGGAGAACAGGAGATACCTTGAGTGGCAGGTCTTTCTCTGACCAATGTGAGCACTCTGGGCACATTGTGTTTGGTGCAATGGGCATAGCTGTGGGAGGATTTGAGAAGAATAGGATAGGCCTTTCTCCAGACACATCGACAGCTCTTGACCAAGGCTAGATCCCCAGGAGTCAACAGAATGTCCTCCAAAAGTTGACCATTAATTGGGTAGCTCAGTCCGAGACAATGTCACATGGGAGGCTGTGAAGGTGAAAAACCTGCTGGAGTGAGAGCTGGGCCATCTCCTTGGCAGATGGTGACTTGGTGAAGGGGAACAAAGTGAGCTGCACTGAATTCCACTAGAAACTCAGCAACCGACCGATTCCCCTGGGTCATAGAGAACAACAATCGAGGTGCATCCTGTTGGGGTGCAATGGTTTTGAGGTTCATCCAAAGCTTTCCGAAGAAGGCATTGTCAATGGAACAGATGGACAACTGCTGTAACCACTCCTCAGTGGCCCACAGCAGGGCCTTGCCTGATAACAGGAAAATTACATAGGCCATTTTAGAGTGCTTGGACAGGAAGGAAGATGGCTGGAGTTGAAATAGCATGTTGCACTGCATCAGGAAGGTTCTTGGGTTCTCCAAAGAAGTGTTCAGGAGGGGGCAAATGAGATTCACAAAGAGGCTGTGATGGGGACTTGGCCGGCGGTGGGGTGGGAGGTCAGGGCGGAAAAAAACAGGCAGTACACCTAGCAAGCACCTTACTTCATGAGTAATCATTATGTGGTTCTGGAGCTGGCAAGTAAGTGTAAAAGGCATCATTATGTAGCAAGAAAAATGGGCAATGTCCCCAAAGCACCCTAAGGAGGTTAGACTTGGCACATACCTTTTTCAGCTCTGTCTCTTTGCTTTGTAATCTTTTTCCTGCATTGGTTTTTCTTTGCGGGATGTTGGTTAAGAGTCCTTTCTGTTTCTTACCTTTTATAGCTTGTTTGCAGTTTTTGTCAAACTATGGGTTAGTTTTGTTATGTGGCTTTGTGTATGTTTTGAGGATTGATTGTCCTCCTTTTAAATTAGAGTATAATTGAAACTCTGGATTGGGTTTTGGCTACTTCTTATGGCATTTTTGAATGAAAGAAGTTCCAGTTGGCTTTTTAAAGAGCCATACTGCTATTCTTTATTGGAATTCTACTTCTGTAGGCTTTATGGATTGTAGTTTGGTAAATTTCATGAAGTGCTCCATCTTATAGAAGCGGTTGACAACAATAAGGTTTGTGGTGTTTCTGACTAAGAGGAACAAAGGTGACAAAATTCATGGCAATATGGGACCTGGGCCATCTGGAAACTGAGAGGGGGCAAAGTAACCCTGCTGGGTGGCATTTGGGGCCTTTGTGTTAAGTATAGATGGGACAGGTGGCGACAAAGCCGCAAAGGTCCTTCTGAGTGATGGGCCCCCAGAAATGCATGGCTAGTGCATGAGGAGAGCCAGGATGACAGAAAAGGCAGAGTTGTGGCACCACTGGAGCACTAGACAACCCTGCTTTCCTCCTTTCACATAAGAAATAAGCGGTAGGGGGTAACATTTTTTAACCATAAGGGCATTGAGCTTTCAATAATCAATACACAGAGAAAGTGTCTTGTATTTCTTCTTCACAAAGAAGAACCCAGTCCTAGCAGGGGAGGAGGAAGGGGGGATAATGCCGGCATCGAGGAACTCCTGAATGTCATGCCTTTCCACTCAGACCCTGAGAGATGGTATATGTAAACATCCAGAACACTCCCCATTCTAAAACTTTGGTTAAGAAGTGGATTGGATAAGAGGGGTAGTGGTTGGCTCGATGTGGGCTTCCCTACAATATAGGCACCTCTCCTTCTCTATTGGTGATAAATGTTTGCACCCTATTTGCATGGGCTGAGGCAGAGATGGGCGATCTGGAACCGGGAGCTGTTCAAGGAGGACTTCTCCAATGAAAGGGGGCAGAGAACAGAATCGCTCTTAGTGTGGCTTTTCTGCGTGTAACTCCCAAGTCCTCCGGTCTATCCTAGTGGCCAGGGTAATCAGATCATCTAGAATGAGAATGAAACTCATCCTTCACCTCTGTCAAATGTCCCTGCAGAAACGCATCTTAGAAAGTGGTCAGGTTCCACCTTCAGTCAGAGAGGGTCTTGCCGAATTCCATTGCATATACACCAACCTGTCGGTTTCCCTGGGTGATGGAAAGTAGCAATCAAGCCGAGTCCTGTCAGGTGCTTTCTGGAGCCAGGTGGGTTTCTTAAAAGCAAAAAGCAGTAGGGTTAAAGGCAGCTTTAAAGTGATGTAGTTGTGCAAATTTAGTGTTGAGTCTATAGCAGTTACACTGAATAATGTTCGAGTTAATTTTTAGGTTGGTAAAACCACTGAGAGTCCCTTATTTATATTTAGCGGATAAGCTGCACCTGCAAAATGTTGTATTTCCTGATATTTTAATGTCTTTTGGTTGTTCAGTTTTTTAGGACTCTTAAGTTATTTTTGTTCTTCAGTAATTTTGATCTTCAGTAATTTTGGGCTGTGTTTGGGAGGATTGGAATGTTGCATTATGTTCGCAACTAAGGATCCTTTCCACTTCACAACTAGCTGATTTTCTATTAGTAGGCATTGTGTGCTTTAAATCTTCTTTTGGGGTTTTGTTGATTTGTTGTTGTTTTAATTTTTCATTCAAGTCAGGTGTGTCTGACAGTCAACAGTGTTCTTGGCGGGTTTTGCTACGGATGAGTGTGATTTCCTTTGGATAAAGAATGGTGATTTTTCAGACCATTTTATGCATGTCTTTGTTGCTCACCCTTTCAGTACATATTACTCTTTGAAGTTTTTTTTTTATCAAGAACTGGGCAATCTTTTGATTAAGCCAAATGGTGTGCTCGATAGGTGCCTTTTTACATTTGTTATTTATATTTGTTATTTGCTTTGAGAATGTTGATGGAGAAGTATAGAGAAGGTCAGAAGGAGTTGCAATGTGTGTGTTTGTGGATTTAGAGAAAGCGTATGACAGGGTGGAGAGAGGAGTTGTGGTATTGTATGAGGAAGTCTGGTGTGTCAGAGAAGCATGTGAGGGTGGTGCAGGACATGTATGAGGACAGTGTGACAGCAGTGAAGTGTGCAGTAGGAACGACAGACTGGTTCAAGGTGGAAGTTGGACTGCATCGGCTCTGAGCCCGTTTTTTGTTTGCAGTGGTGATTGACAGGTTTAAGGACAAGGTCAGACAGCAGTCTCAATGGACTATGATGTTTGTTGATATTGTGATTTGTGGTGAGAGTAAAAGGGAAGGTTTATAGGACTGTGGTGAGACCTGAGATATTGTATGGTTTAGAGACATTGGCATTGAGTAAAAGACAGGAGGTGGAGCTGGAGGTAGCAGAGATGAAGTTGGTTAGATTTTCATTGGGAGTGACAAGAATGGACAAGATTAAAAATGAGTTTATTAGAGGGACAGCGCATGTAGGACGTTTTGGGGACAAAGTAAGAGAGGGCCGATTGAGATGGTTTGGACATGTGCAGATGAGGGACATGGGGTAGATCAGTAGGAGAATGCTGAGGATGGAGACACCAGGAAGGAGGAAAAGAGGAAGACCAAGGAGGAGGTTTATGGATGTGGTGAGGGAAGACATGCAGGTAGTTGGTGTGAAAGAGGCAGATGTAGAGGACAGGGGGGTATGGAGACGGATGATCCACTGTGGGAGAACCTAAAGAAGAAGAAGATTTATATTTGTTATTATGGATGCTATTTAAACTTTATCCATAACCCGGAGTTCTCTGGGTCAGGTTACTCCTTTACTGCTGTTTATTGTTGGATGGTTGCATGCATCAGATTCTTGGCATACTACCAGTATCTGTTCACTCCATAGTTTTTATATCTTTTAATGTACCTGCTATGCCGGATATACATTTTGTATTGCAAAAGGTGATAGCCAA
>NC_060907.1:570196-582696 GCF_014805685.1 Silurus meridionalis
ATATATATTATTCTGATATGAACTGAAACCTTATCAATCCATCCCTCCATTCATCCTGCAGGGCCTGAGCTGATCAAGTGCTACACTAATCAGAGTTTCTACGCTTTCCTTAAATCATACTTCAGAGGCTTCCAGTTTCCTTCTCTCTCCACTTTCCTGTCTCTCATTCCACCTGGACGCAAGGCAGAGGTCAGTCAGCTCTCGGTCACACACCAATCACATGCAGGCAGCAGTATTAAACATCAACCAATCACATGCAGGGGGCAGTATTGAACATCAACCAATCACATGCAGGCAGCAGTATTGAACATCAACCAATCACATGCAACATCTAGCAACAACATGTAGGGGCAGAACAAAGCATCAAGCAATCACATGCAGAGTGCAGTAAAGAGCATCAACCAATCACATGCAAGGGGCAGTATGGAGCATCAAACATATGCATGCAGACGGCAGTATAAAGTGCACAAGTTTGTGAAAGTGTAATTGATTTCTGTGTGTGTGTGTGTGTGTGTGTGTGTGTGTGTGTGTGTGTGTGTGTGTGTGTGTGTGTGTGTGTGTAGTTTCTGAACTCCATGTCTCCAGCTGAGCTATCTGACCTCCTGAATAACAGCAGCACTGTGGACCAAAATCAACTGTGTGAACTCTTCAACAACTACAAACAAACAGAGAACTACCTGCAAAGTGTATGCTAAGAAAAGACTCACCCCCCACACACACACACACACTCAGCCAAACAACCTGTATTTCATAAGTGTATTTTAAACTATTTTAACAATATTTTCAGAAGCATGTCAATTTATCCATCAACATCTATCTATACATTCATCCGTCCCACATTCCACTGTCCATCCCTCCATTCTCTATAACCTCTTCTATCCTCCAAGAGCCACACTGAGAGATGATGGTTTTGGACACAGATGGTAGCAGATTATCAGCAGGCAAGTAATATGTTCCTCCCTGTCTCTCTCCAGGAGCCGGTTTTGTCACCAGCTTTGGCTGGCCAGACGCTGACGTGTGTGTGGCCTCAAGCTATCTATGCCTCATCTCAGACCGATATAAATAGATGGTTTAATGTCACGCTAGTCCAGTACTTGCCGTACCTCAGCTCTCAGATGATCAGCTCTACCCAGATGGGTGGAGTATCTTGCATGGCTTTCAGCAAATTGTATGTAAACAGAATCTTTCCATAGAACATTTGTACTTTTGTCTGTTTGGTACCATTAGCTATGTGCTAATACTCTCGGAGACTCTATAAGTCCTCATCAAACACAACCACTTTGTCTGTTTCAGCGTGTTTCTGTTGGGAAATTATAACTTTAGCACAGCAGGTTTTACCAAGAAAGACGTCTACACCACCATTCAGTCCTACCTGACCACAGGTACTCCAAACTCCTCCGTTACTGACCTCTACTGATATAAACATGACTATTGCTTCGTCTGTGCTGGATATAACTGTGCCACATCTCCATGCTGCTCTTCTTTGTTGTTATAGAAAATGCACCCAAATGCTACGACCCCACAGACCCCACGCTAAACTCCACTGCCTGGTTCTATCAGTACATTGGCGCCTTCATCACCTTCATCACAGTGGAAGACTTGCAACAGTTTGGAGGGTTAAAGGTGATTAAAAAAATCATTATGTTTTTTTTTTTATTTCTGTCCATGAGATGCTTCCAGGGTTGAACCATGCCCCTGTTTCTTCTCCAGCTGGAGCAGTTCACTTCAAATGCACAGAACCTTGAACTGTTCTCAAAGTACAACGTTAGCCAAGACGTCATCACTCTCTACACAGATATGCTGTTTGCTGTTGACCAGAGGATCAGCATTAAACTGTGAGGAAACACTGTTCTGTTATTATCATCATTCTTACTCAGACTCTAACTTCCATCTGTCCTACTCAGACCTGCCCATCTGTCCTTTATAGACATGCCCATCTGTCCTTTATAGACACGCCCATCTGTCCTTTATAGACACACCCATCTGACCTACTCAGACATGCCCATCTGTCCTTTATAGACACACTCATCTGTCCTACTCAGACATGCCCATCTGTCCTACTTAGACATGCCCAACTCTCCTTTATAGACATGCCATCTGTCCTTTTCAGACATGCCCATCTGTCCTACTCAGACATGCCCATCTGTCCTTTATAGACACCCCCATCTGTCCTACTCAGACATGAGCATCTGTCCTTTTCAGACACACCCATCTGTCTCACTCAGACATGCCCATCTGTCCTTTATAGACACACCCATCTGACCTACTCAGACATGCCCATCTGTCCTTTTTAGACATGCCCATCTGTCCTACTCAGACATGCTTATCTGTCCTACTCAGACATGCCCATCTGTCCTTTATAGATATGCCCATCTGTCCTACTCAGACATGCCCATCTGTCCTTTATAGACACACCCATCTGTCCTACTCAGACATGCCCAACTGTCCTTTATAGACATGCCCATCTGTCCTACTCAGACATGCCCAACTGTCCTTTATAGACATGCCTATCTGTCCTTTTTAGACATGCCCATCTGTCCTACTTAGACATGCCCATCTGTCCTTTTTAGACATGCCCATCTGTCCTACTTAGACATGCCCAACTCTTCTTTATAGACATGCCATCTGTCCTACTCAGACATGCCCATCTGTCCTACTCAGACATGCCCATCAGTCCTTTTTAGACATGCCCATCTGTCCTACTCAGACATGCCCATCTGTCCTACTCAGACATGCCCATCTGTCCTTTTTAGACATGCCCATCTGTCCTACTCAGATATTCCCATCTGTCCTTTTTAGACATGCCCATCTGTCCTACTCAGACATGCCCATCTGTCCTTTTTAGACATGCCCATCTGTTCTACTCAGACATGCCCATCTGTCCTTTATAGACACACCCATCTGTTCTACTCAGACATGCCCTGTTTAGACAGACCCATTATAATAAACATTAGATTCATTAATACAGAGGCGTAATAAAAACTATGAAATTGATTAAATACCAAGCAACATGTTTTATTTTTGTGTCTGTGTATACGTGTGTGTGTGTGTGTGTGTGTGTGTGTGTGTGTGTGTGTGTGTGTGTGTGTGTGTGTGTAGTCTCCCCCTACAGTTGTGGTGTTCTGCTCCGGCAAGTGCATTTTCAAACCTGTCTCAGAGTGATGCAGTGAGCATCATCAAATCTCTACAATATCAGTGCACAGACATAGACCCTACTGTACGTATACACACACACACACACACACACACACATACACACACACACAGTTTAGGCAAACTTGTCTTTTTGCTGTGTAGCAACAAGTATATTGTATTGAGCCCCTAACAAATATTGTCCAGCAATATCTATGTGGTATAAAATAGTGTGTGTGTGTGTGTGTGTGTGTGTGTGTGTGTGTGTGTGCTATTTCTGCATGTAGGTATCTGCTGCATTAGCAAGTGATGTGAACATCCTGACATCAGATGGAATTTTGGCTTTGGGGAACTCCATCACTGGCCTCAGTGTTGGTCAGATTACAGATTCCCGCCCCTCTGTCCTGCTCTCTACCCTCACTTTTCTCAGTTCCGTGGTTGGCTGGAGCGAGAGCCAGGCCATGGCAATCGTCCAATCACTGCTCTCGTCTGGATTGTTCAAGGTATGCTGTCTCAGCCATGTTCTCATTAAGCATCAGTAAGGAAGGAATCATGGCATCAATAAATCATTATAAGTGTACATACAGTATTTGATTCAGCGTTGAAACTCGATCTGTGTGCTGATTGGCTGAGTCTGATCAGTTGTTCTTCCCCATCTGCATTCTATTTAAACCATGTGTAGTCTCTGAATGTAATACACATATTTCTGTTCCATCCTTCCTCTCCCTGAGACCAGAAACAAATATCTACCCAGGGTATCACTCCTGCTCCACCTTTCACAACTGCATGTTTCCAAACATTGGTTACAAATAGTTTGCAAACAACGCACTTTAAGTGGCAAGGACACTTACTTTAGTCCTTGCTCTGTGTTCTGTTGTGTAGCTTTATGTTGTGTTTTGTAGCTCTATGTTGTTTAATGTAGCAACACTGCAACTGCGTCAGATATATATAGTAGAAATGACAATAAAAGCTTCTTAATTAACTTGACCTGACTTATCCACGTATGAACAATTTTAACATTGCAGTCTTTGCTATCACTTAGCTGCAGCATGTAGCACATATAATCCTTAACCATTAAACCTCCACTCCACTCTACTGTTGTCATATAATATGATACAGCTTGATTTTATTCCGAAATCAGACAGCTAAGTTAGTGCACCTCAGCTGTTATAAATGTCAAGTGAAATTTATTTCTATTGCGCTTTTCACAACAGATATTGTCTCAAAGCAGCTTTACAGAAATCAACAGTTAAGGTGGATGATGTGTGTTTTTTCCTAATGAGTATTCATACATGATGTTTCTATGTGTTTGTGTGTAGATCACCTCAGTTGAATCGTTGCAGCTTTTGGGCAGTCTGTTGATCGGTGTTCCATCCACACTGTTCAACTCCATCTCAGCATCTTCACTGCTCACAGCCCTGCAGTCTCAGACATTCCTAAATAACATTGTCAGCACTTCCATCACCACACAGCAGATCATTGTCAGCCAGGTAAAACATACACACACACACACACACACACTCTTGAATTTAGTGGTCATGATGTTTTCTAATGCTCCTGGCTGGCTCACCAATAGTTATTTAGTTTTTATAAAAATCATATTCGTTCATGTGTACAGAACCTCACTTTGTCTCTTTGTGCTGCTTTCTCTTGGTTTCTCATCTGTAGGTCATCTCAGTGAACTCCAACCCTGACATTGTAGTACAGAATGTACCTGACAACATGGCGCAATTGATTCCTCGCTCATCGCTGTTGTTTCTGTCTCAGCAAATGGCAACAACCCTCAATCAAAAGCAGTGGACCTCAAATCAGGTGCAGCTTCTGCTAACATCAATTACATATCAACACTGAAATACTGCAGTTTAACGTCACCTTACTTTAAGTTGTTTGTGCTCCTCAGGCCATGCTGTTCTTTGACACAGTGGCTGAACAGTTCAACAACGCAGACAAGTAAGTTCTCTCAGGGGCTTAGGAATAGTAATGGTGTATACAATCATAACCTGCTGTAACACATCCACTGTAACACACCCGCTGTAACATCCTCGCTGTAACACACCCACTGTAACACACCCACCGTAACATATCCGCTGTAACACACTCGCTGTAACACACCCGCTGTAACACAACTGCTGTAACATACCCGCTGTAACACAACCGCTGTAACATACCGGCTGTAACACATTTACTGTAACACACCGGCTGTAACACACCTGCTGTAAGCTACCGCTGTAACACACCTGCTGTAACATACTTGCTGTGACACAACCGTTGTAACATACATGCTGTAACAGACTCGATGTAACAAATCCGCTGTAACACAATCGCTGTAACCTACCCGCTGTAACACACCTGCTGTAACACACAGCATGGTCTGTAACTGGCTGGTTATGGTAACATGGTGCATGTATTGTGTTTCTCTTCCTGCAGTATCTCGTTTCAGGTGTTGCAGGGCTTTACCTGCACACGTGTTCAGAGCTTTAACACTCTGAAGGTGAAAAACCTGATCAGAGGCTGCCGGCGCCGTGGCAACAATAAAGTCACCCTCCAGGAGTCACAGGTAAGACCAACACACAACACACTTAATGCTGAGTATTTATGATGTCATATGCTAGTCTGATTATCCCTGAGGTTTTACAGGATAAATTTATGCTAGGCTAAAACAGTATGTGCTAGTCTACTGATAGCTAATGGTGGAATGATTTGCTAGGCTAACCTTAACTCTTCTCTCTCTCTCTGTGTGTGTGTGTGTGTGTGTGTGTTCTTTAGCTGACCTGCATGAACAACTACATAAGAAGCGAGACTGTGACAGCCTTTACTGATTATCCTGCAGACATGCTGCTCTACTATAAGTATATATACACACACACACACACACACACACACACACACACACACACACATACATATTTATATATATATATGCACACACAAACACACACATACGTACATACAATATGTGTTGGTATAGTAGTGCAAATTGAAAAAATATGTGTGTGTTAGTCTCTCACAGGTGCAGCCATCTATATGTCGGTCGTATTACTCAGCACTGAGTGAAGCGGACTTCAGTTTGTTCTCCGCAACGCTAGCTTACAGGAGAGATGATCTGTTCAGGAATGCTCGTCAGTGCCTTGTCAGTATACACACACACACGCACACACACACACACACACACACACACACACACTATATACACATAAAGATACACACAGTAGACACAAACACACACACACATACACATACTAAGTGGTATGTCACAAACCCTGTGATTAACATTCTATGTTATTTGTGTGTGTGTGTGTGTGTGTGTGTGTGTGAAGGGTGTCTCGGGGTTGAGTGTGAGTCAGTCACAGCTGGACGTGATGGGACAGATGGTCTGTGTGTTTAACAGCTCATACATCCTCAACTCAGATCCATATGTACTGGAGAAGCTCAAACTGTGTTCAACCCTCACAGCAGGGCAGAGCAGCTCTGTCGAGACTGTCCTGCTCAGAGGGAACACAGTTTACGGGTATACACACAAACACACACAAACACACACATACATATAGTCAGTAGCTCTTCAGTGTGTTCTTCAGTGTTCCTCATGAGTGTGTGTTGTGTTTTTCCTCAGCGCTCCAGCCAGTTGGAATCAGACCACGCTGACCTCTTTAGGTGTCCTGCCCCTGTACCTGACCTCCAACTTCTGGTCCTACTTTACAAAGGTGTGTGTGTGTGTGTGTGTGTGGTACATAATATATTGTACTGCAGAGTTCAGAATATATACACCATAATGTGTGTGTGTGTGTGTGTGTGTGTGTGTGTGTGTGTGTGTGTGTGTGTACTCTGACAGAAAGAAAAGGTGGAATTTCTCCGAGTGTTTGTTCCTGGGATGAAGCAGAGAGGAATGTCGAGACAGAGCATCAGCACTTTGATCTCTCAGGCAGGAAAAGCATCTATTACCAGGTCCAGCAGTTTGTTACGACTCAGGCGTGACACTGGTGAGCGCGCACATACACACACACTTCATGTCTCATACACATTGTGTGACTAACACACTCCTGCCCTGTGTGGTTGGTGTGTGTGTTTGTAGATCTGTATGGTAATTCAGTTTCCCGCTGCAGGGGGCGCTGTGTAGCATTTTATGAGTTCAGATAGATGATTTCTGTAGATTGATCTGTGGCAAATTGTAGGAGGCACATAATTAAATGTTAGAACAGGAGAAAGGACTGCAAACTCTTAGTTCTTTCTGTTTGTAAATCTCAGGTACAGGTTTGGTCCTGTAGTTTGTCTGACTGCTCATCAATCACATCATATCGTTGCTGGAAACTTGTCTGAAGTATTCCGTGGTGGTTACTCATGACTGCCCCGACTAGCAAGCTACATGTTTTAGAATTAACTTGTCTCTGGAAGGTTTTGAGAAATGTCTGTCTGTGTTTGTCATCTCTCATTAGCGTGTACGGTAGGGGAGATAACTCAGGTCCAGGCGAGCGACGCCTCTTTCCCTTTCGGCTACGATGTGAACCAGTTTGATGCGTGCCTCAGCGTTCAGACCCTGAAGGACAACCTGGCAGCCATCACTGACAAGGCGACGGGAAGCGACTTCCAGACTGTCATCCTGAAAAAACTCAACCAGGTATCAGAGAACGAACGCCTCATTATTACACCAACATCCACATTCTAGCAGCTCTGGATCTGTCCCGGATAGTGGTAACCATGGTAACTGTGAAGGGTGTGGTTATCCCATTGTGCTTGGCATTGTTAAATTGGTTATCATGATTTCTCATACTGAGATCCAAAATGGTGGACGTGATGTTTCCTGTTTCCTGTGTGTCAGGCATACCCAGCAGGCATCAGTGACGAAGTGCTGCAGGTTCTTGGCCCCGCCTCTCGTGCCGCTTCCATTAGTGACATCAGCAAGTGGAATGTGACATCCATCATGACCCTGGCAGCTCTAATGAGGTCATATGATGGAGCCTGGAGCTCAGAGCAGGTTGCACACACACACACACACACACACACACACACACACACACACACACACACACACATTATCTTTTTATTTCGTAGAGTTCAGGAAGTTTACACACAGTACATATTAATGTGTGTGTGTGTGTGTGTGTGTGTGTGTGTGTGTGTGTTTTCAGGTGAGAGCTTTAGTCAGCATGTATGTGACTGGAAATCGAACTCTGGGTTATTTAGAGCTGAATGCACTGGGAGGAACAAACCTGTGTGCACTGGACATTAACCTACTGAAGAACATCAAATCTATCAGCCTGCAGTGAGTACAAACACACACACACACAATACAACCACAAAATATATACACACCAACTGTTATAGGTGTCATGACTTCTGGTTGTCATTGTTGTGTATCAGGCTTGCGAATCCCCTCTCAGTGTCGAACTGCAGCTTGGAGAAGAAGCAGGTTCTCTTCAGCATCGCTCAGAGCGCCTTCAGTGAACAAACACTGAACAAGAGCACCAGGGCCACCAGCACCATCTCCACCAACACCTACCAACTTATACAATCATACCTGAGTAAGAACACACACACACACACACACACACACACACACACACACACACACACACACACCATCTCCACCAACACCTACCAACTTATACAATCATACCTGAGTAAGAACACACACACACACACACACACACACACACACACACACACACACACACACACACACCATCTCCACCAACACCTACCAACTTATACAATCATACCTGAGTAAGAACACACACACACACACACACACACACACACACACACACCATCTCCAGCAACACCTACCAACTTATACAATCATACCTGAGTAAGAACACACACACACACACACACACACACACACACACACACACACACACACACCATCTCCACCAACACCTACCAACTTATACAATCATACCTGAGTAAGAACACACACACACACACACACACACACACACACACACACACACACACACCATCTCCACCAACACCTACCAACTTATACAATCATACCTGAGTAAGAACACACACACACACACACACACACACACACACCAGCACCATCTCCAGCAACACCTACCAACTTATACAATCATACCTGAGTAAGAACACACACACACACACACACACACACACACACACACACACACACCATCTTCAGCGACACCTACCAACTCACACAATCATACCTGAGTAAGAACACACACACACACACACACACACACACACACACACACACCATCTCCAGCGACACCTACCAACTCACACAATCATACCTGAGTAAGAACACACACACACACACACACACACACACACACACACACACACAGCAAGACTGAAACCAAATGTCATAATTACTATGAAATTACAACTAATATAACTCTGTGTGTGTGTGTGTGTGTGTGTGTGTGTGCACACACGTGTGCAGGTGGAGCTGATATTTCCTATGTGCGTGCACTCTCCTTGTCCAACATCAGCATGGAATTGCTCACCTTCATCACACTGGACCAGAACGTCATAAATGTAAGTGTGACAGGGTTAGCATGTTGCTGCATGCTAGGACTGAAAATAATAGAACACGAGCTAGCTGGGCTTGTTTACCTTTACTAGCATTAGCAAACTCAGCTAGCCCATTACTTTACAACTCCCTGATCCCTCATTATGTACATTGACTGTGTTAAATAAAAGTATTTATGTACTTTAGTGTGTTGTAGCTTCTGTTGCTCTGCATCACGGAAACATAATCAAGCTACAGCTAAAGCTAGTTTTAAAAAATGCTCCTTCATTTTGTTATTGTTATGGTTTGTTTTAGGGGTCCAAGCACCATTACTGAAACCCTGTTCATTAACCTGTGTGTGTGTTGTGTGTGTGTGTGTGTGTGTGTGTGTAGAACCTGACAGTAAGTGAGGTGCAGGGCCTGCTGGGCACAAATCTGCCTGATCTGAAGACGTATGAGAATAACCAGGTGGTTCACAGCTGGATTACACAACAGCTGCAGTCTGATCTAGACACGCTGGGCATCGGCCTCACGGGGGGACGCGCCTTAACTCCAGTGACTGCTAATGCTAACACTAATACTACAGCTAGTGCTAATACCACCGGTATTGCTAATGCTACCACAATCAAGCCTACAAGTATGCACACACACACACACACACACACACCTACACAGATACACACATTTACACAAATACAACTACACAGGTACACAACTTGTACACACACTTACTCTCTTTATTTTTACAGGTGCAGGTTCAGGAATCTCGGCCTCCTCGGGGTTACAGAAGCTCCTCCTCCTTTTCCTCTTGGGTGTAACCATGACAACACTGCAGCTTCTTCACTGATTATGACATTATCATTATTCTGTGTTAATAAATTAAACAGAATGTATTTAATATCCTGCACCTCCTGTTTACCTGTAGAGCCGTCTCACACTGTCTCACACTGTCTCACACCTGTCTCCTGCCCGTCTCACACTGTCTCACACCTGTCTCCTGCCCGTCTCACACCCGTCTCCCAGCTCAGTAACAATCGAGTGTGCAGTGATTGTAAGTGTGTGATGAGACATGACTCCAACAGGAAGAGGGAATATTTATTGTGAATGTGATGAAGGTTTTCTTCTTTCCTCACTGTGGGTTTAGTGTCTGTGGGTTTTATGCCCTGAAATATCAGTGTAGTGTTATTACCTCATTATAACTCACACAGCTGTGCATTTATTTCCATGATTATTATTACTACTATTACTAATAATATTATTACTATTAAAATGATGATCGGTATGATTACTTTTGTAACAGATTCATTCCTGAGCAGAAGTTAAAGCAATGGGGTGTTGCATTTATGTGTCTGTAATGCATTCTGTCTATTGGGACAATGGGCATGTGCATGACGTGACGCCCCCCCATGGTGGTGGTGCCATCTGGCGACATGCTTAGAAGTTAAATAAAAATTGTGCACTGTTCAGTAACTTCTAAGTCTCGTTTTCCTTATTTTATTATCCAAAAGGTGTTCAAACGAACCCGATATGAAATCCTGGACACATCGCAGCAGTTTGTTTTGAGTAAGTTTATAGTGCGGTAGCGAAAGAGGTCATGACCCCAAGCGGTGACATTACTAGTGGGGAAACAGGTTTGCGACCCAAACACCAGCTGTGCTACCCAGAGGCCGTTCATCTGTATTATTGTACATGAAGACATTAACAAACACTGACTAGCTGCCATTTGTGTCTTATCTGAAATGAACACTTGAGGGCATTGACTCTGGATCTTAGTGCATCACTGAAGACTTCTGATTTTTGAATGTCAATCTGAACATTTTGCAGTGGACAGATGTGACACTACAGCTGGGTACTGAAACCTGCCAATATAGTCTGTTTTCCATAAAGTGAGAGAAGTGACACGGTCTGTTTTGCTGGGATGGGAGTTTTTAGTGAAAAAATCACGACCTGCTAGATGCAAATCGTGTTAAATTACATTTACTGAACAAAATTATAAACGTAACACTTTTGTTTTTGCCCCATTTTTTATCATCTGAACTCAAAGATCTAAGACTTTTTCTATGTACACAAAAGACCTATTTCTCTCAAATATTGTTGAGAAATCTGTCTAAATGTGTGTTAGTGAGCAGTTCTGCTTTACCCAGAGAATCATCACCTCACAGGTGTGGCAGATCAGGATGCTGATTAGACAGAATGATTACTGCACAGGTGTGTTGAGGCTGAACACAATAAAAGATGTGCACTTTTTCTGGCCGTGCATTTTCACGCTGCAACATGAGGTGATGTTTGTGGATGAATGGCACAACAATGTGCCTCAGGATCTCGTCACGGTGTCTCTGTGCATTCAAAACGACATCAATAAAATGCACCATACGAGAACCTCACCACCACCACCATGGGCCACTCGGTCCACAACGTCGACATCAGCAAACCGCTCACCCACACGACGCCATACACGCTGCCATCTGCCCTGTACAGTGAAGACCGGGATTGATCTGTCAAGAGAGAGAACATCTCTCCAAAGTGCCAGACGCCATCGAATTTGAGAATTTGCCCACTCAGTCAGTTACAACAGCGAACTGCAGTCAGGTCGAGACCCCGATTAGGACGACGAGCAGACGAGCTTCCCTGAGACGCTTTCTGACAGTTTGAGCAGAAATTCTTTAATTGTTGCAGCAGCTGTCCGGGTGTCTGGTCTCAGACAATCTTGGAGGTGAAGATGGTTGGATGTGGACACCCATTAAGCAGGATGCAGGTGAAAGAGCTGTTGTTCTCGAGGAAATCTTTAAGTGAGTCAACGATTAAAAAAATCACTCAAAGTGAAACTGTCGACACTGCTGCAGGAGAACAGGGACAGCTAGCAAAATGCAAAATTGGAACATCATATCAGGAC
>NC_060907.1:587696-595196 GCF_014805685.1 Silurus meridionalis
GTTTGTGTGTATGTTTGTGTGTGTGTATGTGTGTGCGTGTGTATGTGTGCGTGTGTGTTTGTGTATGTGCGTGTATGTGTGCCTGTGTATGTATGCGTGTATGTGCGTGTATGTATGTTTGTGTGTGTGTGCGTGTGTATGTATGCGTGTGTGTGTATGCGTGTATGTGCGTGTATGTGTGTGTGTGTGTGTATATGTATGCGTATACGTCTATGCGTGTATGTGCGTGTCTATGTGTGTGCGTGTCTATGTGTATATATGTGTGTGTGTGTATGTATATGTGTGCATGTATATGTGTGTGTACGTGTATGTGTGTATATGTGTGTGTATGTACGTGTATGTTTGTGTGTATATGTGTGTAAGTGTACTCAGTGTGTTTGTGTGTACATGTGCGTGTATGTATGTGTGTTTGTACATGTGCGTGTATGTTTGTGTGTACGTGTGCGTGTATGTTTGTGTGTATGTGTGCGTGTGTATGTGTGAATGAACTTCCCCTAGATGTTCGTACAGCAGATTCCCTGACTATCTTCAAGTGACGACTGAAGACCTTCATCTTCCTAAAACACTTTTTTGTTTTTGTCTTTGTGTATATATATAAAATCCTCTCTACAGAGTTGTAGTGTGATTTATATTAAGTGTGTAATCCAGTGCACTAGTGTAGATTTATGTATTGATGGAGACTCTGACTCTGTACGTCGCTCTGGACACGGACGTCTTCTAAATGCCACAAATGTAAATGTCGTCTCTTATGTTGATGGAGTGTGTGTGTGTGTGTGCGTGTGTACGCATGTGTGTATGTGTGTGTGTGTGTATGCATGTGTGTATGTGTGTATGTGTGCGTTTGTGTGTGTGTGTGCGTGCGCATGTGTGTATGTGTGTACGCATGTGTGTGTACGCATGTGTGTATGTGTGTGCGTGTGTACGCATGTGTGTATGTGTGCGTTTGTGTATGTGTGTGCGCGTGTGTGTATGTGTGCGTGTGTGCGTACGCATGTGTGTATGTGTGTTTATGTGTGCGTGTGTGTACGCATGTATGTGTGCGTGTGTGCGTACGCATGTGTGTATGTGTGTGCGTGTGTGCGCATGTGTGTACGCATGTGTGTATGTGTGTGTATGTGTGCGTTTGTGTGTGTGTGTGTGTGTGTGTGTGTACGCATGTGTGTATATACCCAGTGCGTCTCTCCCAGTGTCCTGCAGGACGTAGTGCGTGTCGTCCTTTAGGTTGACAATGGTGGTGAAGGTGTGTGTGTTTGAGTGTGTGCTGTGGTTTCCGCTCGCTCCGAGTCTCAGTGCCAGCTTCCAGGCCACACGTGAGTCCAGAGCATAAAATCGCAGCGTCATATTGGTGCGGCAGTGCAGCCCTGTGACTCCGCCCTCATCCTGCAGGGGGTGTAACCTGTGTGTGAGGGTCCTACAGCAGGCGGTGTAATGATGGAGCGTGCTGTAGCTGCGCTGGCTGTTCCTGCAGACGGACCACGCCGTGGACAAGGTGCTGAGCAGGAATGAGTCGAGAGCCGCTTCAAGTTCCCACGCAGACCTCACACACACCTCACACACCTTAGTGTTCGGGTTAGCGGCTATGTGCACAGACTTGCAGCACTTTGGCTCAGACATGACAGAACCAGACGGTGACCAGACAGAGGAGGAGACGCTGTGAGCTAAACACGAGTGATAACTCAATGCTACATCAGCAACCTGAGAGAGAGAGAAAACAGATGGAGAGGTTTTTGAGGTTTAACAACTCTTGAGTCTGTCATTAATCTTTTTTCACATAAATATTAAATAATCATTAAATTGTAGTTATTTAGAAATGTAAAACTAGCAGTCTGTTAAATGCGATTTCACATACACCCCACATAAAACAACATGCAATGATTTGGAAATCTCATCCACCAATATTTTATTCACAATAGGACATAGAAAACATCAAATTTTTAATATGTGGAAATGAAACATTTTCAGGAATAAATTTTTACAAACCAAAAAAGTTGGGACACTGAACAAATTGTGAATAAAAAATGAATGCAATATTTTACAAATCTCATGAACTTATATTTTATTCACAATAGAATATAGAAACATATCAAATGTTGAAAGTGAGACATTTTAAAATATAATGCTAAATATTGGCTCATTTTGGATTTTATGAGAGCTACACATTCCAAAAAAGTTGGGACAGGGAGCAATAAGAGGCCGGAAAAGTGAAATGTACATATAAGGAACAGCTGAGGACCAATTTACAACTTATTAGATCATTTGGCAACATGATTGGGTATAAAAAGAGCCTCTCAGAGTGGCAGTGTCTCTCAGAAGTCAAGATGGGCAGAGGATCACCAGTTCCCCCAATGCTGCTGTAAAAAATTGTGGAGCAACATCAGAAAGGAATTGCAAAGAGTTTAAAGTTCTCATCATCTACAGTGCGTAATACCATCCAAAGATTCAGAGAATCTGGAACAATCACATACAGGTGCCATTCGCCGTCGCCGGCTAAAACTCTATAGGTCAAAAAAGAAGCCGTATCTAAACATGATCCAGAAGCTCAGGTGTTTTCTGAGGGCCAAGGCTCATTTAAAATGGACTGTGGCAAAGTGGAAAACTGTTCTGTGGTCAGATGAATCAAAATCTGAAGTTCTTTTTAGAAAACTGGGACGCCATGTCATCCGGACTAAAGAGGACAAGGACAACCCAAGTTGTTCTCAGCGCTCAGTTCAGAAGCCTGCATCTCTGATGGTATGGGGTTGCATGAGTGTGTGTGGCATGGGCAGCTGCACATCTGGAAAGGGACCATCAATGCTGAAAGGTATATCCAAGTTCTAGAACAACATATGCTCCCATCCAGACGTCGTCTCTTTCAGGGAAGACCTTGCATTTTCCAACATGACAATGCCAGACCACATACTGCATCAATTACAACATCATGGCTGCGTAGAAGAAGGATCCGTGTACTGAAATGACCAGCCTGCAGTCCAGATCTTTCACCCAGAGAAAATATTTGGTGCATCATAAAGAGGAAGATGATAGAAGAAGACCTGAGACAGTTGAGCAACTAGATGCCTGAATTAGACAAAAATGGGAGAACATTCCTATTCCTAAACTTGAGCAGCTTGTCTCCTCAGTCCCCAGACGTGTACAGACTGTTATAAAGAGAAGAGAGGACGCCACACAGTGTTGAACATGGCCTTGATCAGGTGTGTTGATGCCATAAAATTAAAATCAACTTATTTCTCCCTTAAAATGATTAATTTTCTCAGTTTAAACATTTGATATGTCATCTGTTGTATTCTGAATAAAATATTGAAATTTGAAACTTCCACATCATTGCTTTCTGTTTTTATTCACAATTTGTACAGTGTCCCAACTTTTTTGGAATCGGTTTGTATTTAATGGCTGCAACACGTCTCAAAAAGTTACAGGGCCGTGTTTCCCACTGTGTAGCATCACATCTTCTGTCCGTATACACTGGGAACTGAGAAGAGCAGTTGCTGGGGTTTTTGGAGAGGACTGTTGTCCCATATGTGTCTGATACAGGATTCTAGCTACTCAACACTTCTGAATGTCCTCATCTTTTTAAACTTTTAAATTTCATGATGCACAAAATGATTTCAATGGTCAAGGTCTAGACTGCAGCAGGTCAGTTCAGCACCCGGACTCTTCTACTATAAAGTCATGCTATTGTAATATGCAGTTAGCATCATCCTGCTCAAATACACAAGTCTTCCCAGAGAAAGATGTTTTCTTCATGGAAGCATTTGTTTCTCTAAAACCTGTATATAGCATTCAGCATTTATGGAGTCTTTCCAAATGTACAATCTGCTCATTCAACAGGCCCTAATGCACCACCTTACAATTAGAGATGCAGCTTTTTAAACTGAGAGATGATAAAAAGCTGGATGGTCCCTCTCCGCTTTAGTTCGGAGGATGAGGTGTCAATGGTTTCCAAAAAGAAATAGAATTTGAATTCCTCTGACCACAGAACAGTTCTCCATTTTAAATGAGCTTTGGCCCAGAGAGGATGGTGGTGTTTCTGGATCATGTTCACACATGCCTTCTCTGTGCATGATAGAGATTTAAACTGTGTTCACAGACAATGTTTTCTGGAGGTGTTCATGAGTCCATGCAGTGATTTCCATTACAGAATCATCACTGGTTTAAATGCAGTGGCCCCTGAGGGCCCAAAGATCATAAACATCTAATAGTGATTTTCCCTCTTGTCCCTTGTGCACAGAGATTTTCTCCAGATTCTCTGAAACTTTTAATATTATGTTCTGTAAGTAATGATGAGATTCAACCGTTTTGCAGTTTGATGTTGAACATTATTCTGAAATCGTTCCACAGTTTGTAGTCAGTGTTTCACAGATTGGTACTTTTACAGATTGGTACTTCTGATAGACTCCGCCTCTCTAAGATACACTGTTTATACCCCAGTCATCTCACTGACCTTCTTTCAACCAACCTCATTAGTTACTAAATGTTTCTCAAACTGTTTAAATTTAATAACATTTACTTTCTCAAGACTTTTGTTGCCACATCCCAAACTTTTTTGAGCCATTAATTTAAATTTTTTCTTAAAATAGTAAATATCCTCAAATGTTTTATTGTGGATAATTTTATTGTGGGTTTATGAGATTTGCAAATAATGACTTTCTGTTTTTATTTGAATTGTACACAATGTCCCAACTTTTATGGAATTAGTTTTGTAGATGAAGAGTTTTCATGTGTTAATATCCTGTGTTTGGATAACTTCCTGCCTGGTAATAAAAATTAAAGAGCCCTTTTAAATCTTTTCTTAATCTACTTAGTAGAGGTTCTATTGCTATGCTATAGCATTTTCCTATGTTGCTATTTTGCTATAACATTACACACACACACTTTCTTTCGGCTTCTCCCATAACATTAATAAACATTATTTAAATTTAACTCCTAAATTTATGCTTTTAGAATTAAAACCCTGCCTTTTTTCCACTTTAAGAGTAGATAATACTTTAAGTTCCAATTTATGGAAAAAAAAAAGAAAAAAAAAAAACACTCCTGCATTTAAGTTTGTTCTGTGATTTAAAATAAATTTCCTTCCCACCCTCTGTTACAGTCTACATCATTCCCCTCATCAGTGTGTGTTTCTTATAAAAATATTACTTTTACATCCTTTGAATCAATTCTGCAATCAGTGCTCTTTTCCTCATATCTCATTCCCTTCTGATGTTTGAGATCCCACCCTTATCATATCCATAAACACAATCATTCTGCCTACATATTAGATTTTTATTTGGCTGGGATTTTCTTTTCCTTTGGCTCAGTCGTTTCTCTTCAACCCTCTGCTGCCAGTGAAGAAACGAGTTTTTAAACTGCTCTACATCTGTGAAGAACTTCTGTATATCAACTACCTTACCAAACAATCACTGATCCCCTCTAATGATCTCCACCTACATGAGATTCTTCTGAAAAGTCATCATCGTCCTTATCATTATTCATCTCATTCTGAAGCCTTTATCTGATCAGTCTCTCCTGACACCTGTACCTGCATTCTCACCATCAAAGACCAGGTATAACTGAACTCTCCTCAAATACACACACATGCTCTTCTATTCTCCTCCACACCTTCATCACCCTGATCATCTTTCATCATGCACCACAGACAGAGAGAGAGAGAGAGAGAGAGAGAGATGGATGATGAAGATGTGTACAGAGACAAAAGTGGGCGGAGCTTACCTCAGACAGAATCTGACTAGCTGAGAAAGGACTCTGTGGCAGAAACATGAGCAGGGCGGGGCCTTTACGTAGCTCCGCCTCCAAGCATTGGCTCTTCTCACCGATTGGCTGAATCCAGGTGATGATGCTCTCTTTGTTCTCAAACACCCAGTTACAGATGTTCTCAGCAGTGAAGTTCCTCTCAGAGTGAGGGAACACCTACACACATACACACACACACACACACACACACACACACACACACACAGCATGTGTTTTTACAAATAAGAAGTATGTCAATTTATGAGGGTGTGTGTGAGTGTGTGTGTGAGTGTGTGTGAGTGTGTGTGTGTGTGTGTGTGTGTGTGTGTGTGTGTGTTCACCAGTGAGGTGTTGAATCGGCGATGCAGATACACACTCTGATCTTCTGTCACCCACATGCCTGCTGCCACCATCCTATTGGTCACAACACCGAAACGTACCACCCCCTGAGGGTCTGAACCAATCAGAGAGCAGAGTGAAGTTAGCAGAACTCTCTAAATATCACTGACATTATAGACAATAGTGTGTGTGTGTGTGTGTGTGTGTGTGTGTGTGTGTGTGTGTGCATCTCAATAAATGAGAATATCATTAAAAGTAGATTATTTGAGTAATTGAACAGAAAAAGTGAAAGTGGTATATTATAAAGATTCATCACACACACACACTGATTTATTTCTTTATATTGTAATGATTTTGCCTCATATAAAAAAAATTCACCTATTCACTACCTCTAATTTTCACTAAATACTGATTCACTAAAACTTCATGTGTGTGTATAAGAGTGTGTATGTGTGTGTCTGTGTGTATAAGAATGTGTGTGTTTGTGTGTCTGTGTATAAGAAAGTGTGTGTGTATAAGTGTGTGCATGTGTGTGCATAAGAGTGCGTATGTGTGTGTGTCTGAGTGTATAAGAATGTGTGTGTATAAGAGTGTGTATGTGTGTGTATAAGAGTGCGTGTGTGTGTATAAGAGTGTGTTTTAGTGTGTCTGAGTGTATAAGAATGTTTGTGTATAAGAGTGTGTGTGTGTGTGTGTGTTCGTGTGTGTATGTGTGTGTGTGTCTGTGTATATAGAATGTGTGTGTGTGTATGAGTGTGTATGTGTGTGTCTGTGTGTATAAGTGTGTATGTGTATAAGTGTGTATGTGTGTATGTGTATATAAGTGTGTATAAGTGTATATGTGTGTAAAAGAATGTGTGTATGTGTCTGTGTATAAGAATGTGTGTGTATATATGTGTGTGTGTGTATAAGTGTGTGTATAAGAGTTTGTATGTGTGTGTGTCTGTGTGTATAAGAAAGTGTGTATAAGTGTGTACATGAGTGTGTATAAGAGTTTGTATATGTGTGTCTGTGTGTATAAGAATGTGTGTATGAGTGTATATGTGTGTCTGTGTGTATAAGAAAGTGTGTGTATAAGTGTGTGCATGTGTGTGTATAAGAGCTTGTATGTGTGTCTGTGTGTACAAAATGTGTGTGTGTGTCTGTGTATAAGAATGTGTGTGTATGAGTGTGTATATATGTGTGTGTGTATATAAGAATGTATGTGTATAAGTGTGTACATGTGTGTATAAGTGTGTATATGTGTCTGAGTGTATAAGAATGTATGTGTATAAGAGTGTGTTTCTGTGTGTGTGTGTGTGTGTGTGTGTGTATAAGAGTGTGTGTATAAGAAAGTGTGTGTGTGTATAAGTGTGTACATGTGTGTGTATAAGTGTGTGTGTGTGTCTAGTGTATAAGAATGTGTGTATATAAGTGTGTATAAGTGTGTTTGTG
>NC_060907.1:600196-607696 GCF_014805685.1 Silurus meridionalis
GGCCCGTGGGCCGTAGTTTGCCCAGGTCTGATCTAACCTGTTTAGGATTAGTGGATTAGATTGTAGGATTAGTGGATGAACCACTGTAAACAGGAAGAAGACGCACTGTGGGCGTGTCTCTGTTTATTCAGGTCTGTGCAGCAGTAATGGCGAGTCGAGGCGAGAGCAAGACGAGTTTCTCAAAGTGGAAATATGCTCATTATTTCACTTTAGTGTTTGATTGTGAATTTATTATTCAGCTTGTTTTGTATTTATTTCAGAAATCCTTGTGATATATTCAGTTTGTGCTGCTCTGACTTTAATAAAATAGTGTTTAAAAATTACTCTGTGTTTAAGTCAGTTTTGTGTTTGTAGATCATAACGCATAAAAGGGCATTAATGGGAACATTAAATAAGGTTCTTTAAAAAAGTTACTTTTAACAGTAACATTACTTTTTGGTGTAAATAATCAATAAAGTAATTTAGTTACATTTTGAATGAAGTAACGAGTATGTGTGTGTGTGTGTGTGTGTGTGTGTGTGTGTGTGTGTGTGTGTGTGTGTGGGTGTAACCCACTGAGCCATTACCTCCTGTAATAGACATGAAGAACTGGGTACTGGAAAAAGTTCTGCTGTTTCCGGCACTTTCCTTGATGCCACCAGCAGTTCACCGCCACAAACTGGACCTGCACCAACAGGAAGCCCATCATCATCTTCATCTTCATCATCATCATCATCATCTTTATCATCATCATCACCACCACCACCACCACCAACATTATCACTATCACCACCAAACACAACCAAGATGAAACACATACATCATCATCACCATCAATAAACACACAGGTGAGCAGTACCTGATTGGCGAGGTGCAGCGCCACCTGCTGGATGTGCTCCCTGGCAGCGATGGAGTGAGCGCACCATGGAGCGTAGTAGAAAATCACACTCACATCAGATCCCTCGATCAACTTCTCTGCCTGGTCCTGCTGACCCAGATAAAGATCCACCAACGGGACAGACTGGGACAGGAACCGCACCGGGGGACGGGCCAGCGCCACCATGCTCTTAGCTCGACTGGGGGATGGGGGCATTAGTCAGAGAAGTAACCAATAGGGGGCAGGAGTAACCCTGAACAGGATGCTAACGATGCTAACACTTCACAGACGGAACAGGGTGTGGGGTTCCACCAATCACAGCCCTGTGTTGTAAGTGTGTGTGTGTGTGTGTGTGTGTGTATAACTGTAAGAATCACTTCAATCTTTCCAAAAACTGGAACACACACACACACACACACACACACACACACACATATATACACACAGGCCACAAAGCAAAACTCACTGGTGCCATTACTTATTACGCATAGCACAGCTTTCATGAGGTGTTATAGTATATAGTGTGTGTGTGAGTTACAGAGAACACACAGATTGGTTATAAAAATATGTGTGTTTAACTCATCATGTGGACACGTCACTCAGAGAACCCACACACACACACACACACACACACACACACTATCAATAATTAGTAAACTACACACACACTATATTAATAACTAGTAAACTACAAACAAACGCACACACTATATTATTAACTAGTAAACTACACACACATACACACACTATATTAATATCTAGTAAACTACACAAATACATACATACACACTATATTAATAACTAGTAAACTACACACACATACACTATATTAATAACTAGTAAACTACACAAATACATATATACACACACTATATTAATAACTAGTAAACTACACAAATACATACATACACACTATATTAATAACTAGTAAACTACACAAATACATACATACACACACTATATTAATAACTAGTAAACTACACACATACACACTATATTAATAACTAGTAAACTACACACACACATACACTCGCTACATTAATAACTAGTAAACTACACACACATACACACACTATATTAATAACTAGTAAACTACACAAATACATGCATACACACTATATCAATAGCTAGTAAACTACACACACACACACAACATTAATAACTAGTAAACTACACAAATACATACATACACACACTATATTAATAACTGGTAAACTACACACACATACACACTATATTAATAACTAGTAAACTACACACACACTATATTAATAACTACACACACACACACACACACACACACTATATTAATAACTAGTAAACTACACACACACACACTATATTAATAACTAGTACACACACACACACTATATTAATAACTAGTAACACACACACACACACACACACTATATTAATAACTAGTAAACTACACACACACACACTATATTAATAACTAGTACACTACACACACTATATTAATAACTAGTAAACTACACACACACACTATCAATAATTAGTAAACTACACACACACTATATTAATAACTAGTAACACTACACACACACATATACATACACTATATTAATAACTAGTAAACTACACAAATACATATACACACACTATATTAATAACTAGTAAACTACACAAATACATACATACACACACTATATTAATAACTAGTAAACTACAAATACATACATACACACACTATATTAATAACTAGTAAACTACACACACATACACACACTATATTAATAACTAGTAAACTACACACACACATACACTCGCTACATTAATAACTAGTAAACTACACACACATACACACACTATATTAATAACTAGTAAACTACACAAATACATGCATACACACTATATTAATAACTACACACACACACAACATTAATAACTAGTAAACTACACAAATACATACATACACACTATATTAATAACTGTAAACTACACACACATACACACACTATATTAATAACTAGTAAACTACACACACTATATTAATAACTAGTAAACTAGACACACACACACACACACACACACACACACACATATATTAATAACTAGTAAACTACACACACACTATATTAATAACTGTAAACTACACACACACTATATTAATAACTAGTAAACTACACACACACACACACACACACACACACATATTAATAACTAGTAAACTACACACACACACTATATTAATAACCAGTAAACTACACACACACACTATATTAATAACTAGTAAACTACACACACACTATCAATAATTAGTAAACTACACACACACTATATTAATAACTAGTAAACTACACACACACACACACTATATTATTAACTAGTAAACTACACACACATACACACACTATATTAATAACTAGTAAACTACACAAATACATACATACACACACTATATTAATAACTAGTAAACTACACACACATATACATACACTATATTAATAACTAGTAAACTACACAAATACATATATACACACACTATATTAATAACTAGTAAACTACACAAATACATACATACACACACTATATTAATAACTAGTAAACTACACAAATACATACATAAACACACTATATTAATAACTAGTAAACTACACACACATACACACACTATATTAATAACTAGTAAACTACACACACACACACAACATTAATAACTAGTAAACTACACACATACACACACTATATTAATAACTAGTAAACTACACACACACACATACACACTATATCAATAGCTAGTAAACTACACACACACACACACACACACTATATTAATAACTAGTAAACTACACAAATACATACATAAACACACTATATTAATAACTAGTAAACTACACACACATACACACACTATATTAATAACTAGTAAACTACACACACACACACACACAACATTAATAACTAGTAAACTACACACACATACACACACTATATTAATAACTAGTAAACTACACAAATACATACATACACACACTATATTAATAGCTAGTAAACTACACACACACACACACACAACATTAATAACTAGTAAACTACACAAATACATACATACACACACTATATTAATAACTGGTAAACTACACACATACACACTATATTAATAACTAGTAAACTACACACACACTATATTAATAACTAGTAAACTAGACACACACACACACACACACACACATACACTATATTAATAATTAGTAAACTACACACACACTATATTAATAACTAGTACACACACACTATACACACACACACTATATTAATAACTACACACACACACACACACACACACACACACACACACACACACACACACTATACACACACACTATATTAATAACTAGTAAACTACACACACTATATTAATAACTAGTAAACTACACACACTATATTAATAACTAGTAAACTACACACACACTATATTAATAACTAGTAAACTACACACACACTATATTAATAACTAGTAAACTACACACACACACACTATATTAATAACTAGTAAACTACACACACACACACACACACACACACACTATATTAATAACTAGTAAACTACACACACTCACACACTATATTAATAACTAGTACACTACACACACTATATTAATAACTAGTACACTACGCACACACACACACACACACACACACACACACACAAACACACACACACTATATTAATAACTAGTAAACTACACACACACTATATTAATAACTAGTAAACTACACACACTATATATTAATGACTAGTACACTACACACACACACACACACACACACACACACACACACTATATTAATAACTAGTAAACTACACACACACTATATTAATAACTAGTAAACCACACACACTATATTAATAACTAGTAAACTACACACACACTATATTAATAACTAGTAAACTACACACACTATATTAATAACTGTAAACTACACACTATATTAATAACTAGTACACCACACACACACTATATTAATAACTAACACACACACACACACACACACACACACACACTATATTAATAACTACACACACACACACACACAATATTAATAACTATATTAATAACCAGTAAACTACACACACATACACACTATATTAATAACTAGTAACTACACACACATATTAATAACTAGTACACTACACACACACACACACACACACACTACACACACACATACACACACACACTATATTAATAACTAGTAAACTACACACACACTATATTAATAACTAGTAAACTACACACACTATATATTAATAACTAGTACACTACACACACACACACACACACACACACACACACACACTATATTAATAACTAGTAAACTACACACACACACTATATTAATAACTAGTAAACTACACACACTATATTAATAACTAGTAAACTACACACACACACTATATTAATAACTAGTACACTACACACACACTATATTAATAACTAGTACACTACACACACACTATATTAATAACTAGTAAACACACACACACACACACACACACAATATTAATAACTAGTAAACTACACACACACTATATTAATAACTAGTACACTACACACACACTATATTAATAACTAGTAAACTACACACACACACACACTATATTAATAACTAGTAAACTACACACACACTATATTAATAACTAGTAAACTACACACACTATATTAATAACTAGTAAACTACACACACACACACACACACACACACTATATTAATAACTAGTAAACTACACACACACACACACACTATATATTAATAACTAGTAAACTACACACACTCACACACTATATTAATAACTAGTACACTACACACACACACTATATTAATAACTAGTACACACACACACACACACAACACACACACACTATATTAATAACTAGTAAACTACACACACACTATATTAATAACTAGTAAACTACACACACTATATATTAATGACTAGTACACTACACACACACACACACACACACACACACACACACACTATATTAATAACTAGTAAACTACACACACACTTATATTAATAACTAGTAAACTACACACACACTATATTAATAACTAGTAAACTACACACACACACACACACACACACACTATTAATACTAGTAAACTACACACACACACACACACACACACACTATATTAATAACTAGTAAACTACACACACTCACACACTATATTAATAACTAGTAAACTACACACACACACTATATTAATAACTAGTACACTACACACACACACACAACACACACACACACACTATATTAATAACTAGTACACTACACACACACACTATTAATAACTAGTAAACTACACACACACACTATATTAATAACTAGTACACTACACACACACACACACTATATTAATAACTAGTAAACTACACACACACACTATATTAATAACTAGTACTACACACACACACACACACACACACACACTATATTAATAACTAGTAAACTAAACACACACACTATATTAATAACTAGTACACTACACACACACTATATTAATAACTAGTACACTACACACACACACACACACACACACACACACACACAATATTAATAACTAGTAAACTACACACACACACTATATTAATAACTAGTAAACTACACACACACACACTATATTAATAACTAGTACTACACACACACTATATTAATAACTAGTAAACTACACACACTATTAATAACTAGTAAACTACACACACTATATTAATAACTAGTAAACCACACACACACTATATTAATAACTAGTAAACTACACACACACACACACACACACACACTATATTAATAACTAGTAAACTACACACACACACACACACACTATATTAATAACTAGTAAACTACACACACACACACACACTATATTAATAACTAGTACACTACACACACACTATATTAATAACTAGTACACTACACACACACACACACACACACACACACACACACACTATATTAATAACTAGTAAACTACATACACACTATATTAATAACTAGTAAACTACACACACACACTACACACTATATTAATGACTAGTACACTACACACACACACACACACACACACACACACACACACACACTATATTAATAACTAGTAAACTACACACTATATTAATAACTAGTAAACCCACTCCATTGGTGAAGTCATATCCTCACATGGGTTTTCTTATCACTGCTATGCAGATGACACTCAACTCATCTTTTCTTTCCTCCATCAGATACCACAGCTTCGCTCGGATCTCAGCATGCTTGTCAGACATATCTTTATGGATGAGGGCTCACCAACAAACTCAACCCCAGCAAAACAGAACTGCTGGTCATCCCAAGTGATTCATCTCCAGGTCAAGATCTACAAATAACACTTCATGGCTCTCTGCTCTCCCCTTCAGCCACTGCTCGTAACCTTGGGGTAACTATGGACAATGAACTGTCTTTTTTCCCACATATCGCTAATGTTGCTCGTTCTTGTCGATTTCTTCTCTATAACATCCGAAGGATTCGACCATTTCTGTCCATACAGGCTGCCCAGTTGCTTGTTCAGTCTCTTGTCATTTCAAGACTGGACTACTGCAACTCTCTGCTGGCAGGTCTTCCCCTGAACGCTATTCGTCC
>NC_060907.1:612696-620196 GCF_014805685.1 Silurus meridionalis
CTACTACCACTAAGGGAGCTTCTATAAAGTGTACACTTACTACTTCTGCTAAGGGAGCGTCTATAAAATGTACACTTACTACTTCCGCTAAGGGAGCGTCTATAAAGAGTACACTTAATACTTCTGCTAAGGGAGCGTCTAAAAAGTGTCAGTCAGTCACTTCCATTGATGGGGGCGGCTAAAATAAGTGTGGGACAGTAAAAAGTACAGTTAATTCGTTACTGTACTTAAGTGTATCTGAAATTCGTGTATTTGCACTTTTCTTAAGTATTTTCATTTGGGGAAACTTTTACTTTAACTTCACTCCATTTCAAAGTCAAATATCGTGCTTACATCTTAAAAATATCAGCTGCATTTAGTGAAATCAGTCGTTTCTTGTTATTTATTTAAGGATAAAAACGTAACTGGTGAAACACGCAGCGAGTCACCAATCAGGTTCAGCATCAGTTCAACATCAAGCAGAACATTTAGAGAGGAATAAATGATGAAGAAACTCCAGACTCGAACTCACCACCACACACGTGACCTCATTTGCATAATTTTGAAGTATTTGAAAAGGTTTTTTGTTCATGATGATTGTAATAGAAATCAATCAGTGTTTGAGTCATTAATATCGTTCTATTAATAGATCAGTGTGCTGAGAGTCACATTCGATTCTTTACACAGAAACTGAGGTGATTAAGTGAAGAATCTTGTGATAAAAATGATCACAGAAACATTAGAGTTATAATAAATCACTACTTTGATACTTAAGTACATTTGAAGGTGAAAACCTCTGTATTTTTACTCAAGTGGAAGTTTAAAGGACACTTTTACTTTACTGGAGTCATATTTTACCAAGCACATCTTTACTTTACTAACCCTAACCCTAATCATAACCCTAGATCCAAGATGGCGGCATTGCAGTAGCTCACAGCGGCCACTCCGGTCTTTAGCTCGACTTTTCCAAGTACATGGACACCAGAGACAGCTGTGTTCATGTATACGACCACCAGATACTGTTATGGTACAGCAATCAATGCAACAACAAATATGCATGATGATGTACTTAATAACCTTCACGACTCGGCTTGCTGCAACCTCAGCTACAAAGACCAGGCCCCCGTCCTCGGTGTCGCCTGAGCCCAGTGGCCAGAGGAGGGGACGTCGGAAGCTCTGCTCCAGGAAGCATAAGCATAGCAAGAGTTCCGGAAGCCGCCATCCAGTTAGACGGGTTAGCCGCGTTTCGTGCTGACAGAAGTCTGCTGGACCAGACAACATTCCTGGCAGAGTGCTCAGATAACGTGCAGAACAGTTAGCGGATGTCTTCACTGACATCTCCTACATCTTCCTGAGCAGTGCCAATGTTCCTACGTGCCTCAAGACAACAACCATCGTCCCTGTGCCAAAGAAGTCTACAGTCTCCTGCCTCAATGTATATCGTCCCGTTGCACTCACACCCATCGTGATGAAGTGCTTCGAGAGGCTCGTCATGAGGCACATCAAGACTCAGCTTCCACCCGCACTGGACCCCATGCAGTTTTCATATTGTCCAATACGCAGTTTGCATCATTCCACAAACAATGCCATATTCAGGACCCTACATCTGGCCCTCACCCACCTGGACAATAATGACCCCTATGTACAAATGCTGTTCTTAAACTTCAGTTCAGAATTTGAAACAATTATCCCTTAGCACCTGATTGAGGAGCTGAGCACCTGAGCACTTCCCTCTGCAACTGGATCCTGGACTTCCTGACTGGGAAACCTCAGTCAGATCAGAAACAGCATTTACAGCACCACCACACTGAGCACTGGGGCCCCTCAAGGCTGTGTGCTCAGCCCACTGCTATTCACTCTGCTGACTCACGACTTTGTAGCAATGCACAGCGCAAATCACATCATCAAGCTCGCAGATGACAAGACCGTGGCTGTTCTCATCAGCAAGAATGATGAGTCAGCATACAAAGAGGAGGTGCAATGGTTAACAGCCTGGTGTGGAGCAAAAACTTGTCTCTGAACATTGACAAAAATAAAGAGATGGTTGTTGACTTTAGGAGAACACAGGGTGACCATTCTTCACTGATCATCAATAAATCCTCCGTGGAAATCTTTAAGAGCACCAAATTTGTTGGTGTGCATCTGGCAAAAAAACTTCACCTGGTCACTTTAACACCAGCTCCATCACCAAAAAAACCCAGCAGCGTCTCTACTTCCTGAGAAGGCTGAGAAAAGCCCCTCTCCCTCCTCCCCATCCTGAACATGTTCTACAGAAGGACCATCATGAGCATCACTGCCTGGTTTGGGAACTGCACCGTCTCAGATCATCGGAGTATCTCTCCCCTCTATCACTGACATTTACACCACACGCTGCATCCGCAAAGTCAACAGCATTGTGGATGACCACCCACAACCATCTCACACACACACACACACACACACACGCACACACACACACACACACACACACACACACACACACACACACACTTCACAAATACAGCTCTCACATACACCCCTCACACACAGCCCCCACATACACCCCTCACACACTCTTCACACACACACCCCTTACACACACTCTTCACACTCCTGCCATCAGGAAAGGGGTTCTGAAGCATTCAGGCCTTTCACACTGACTGTGCATACACACACACACACTCAACTGTGTGTTACTGAACTGTTACAACCTCAACTCAACACACACACTCACTACTCAGTTTACTTCACTTCACTTCACTTCATACACATCCATGTCCCCATAATATATATTATGTGCAATGTTTCTGCACAACATTGTGTTTATGTTTACAAGTACATCTTGTTTATATTTCTCTTTTACACATTACTGATATTGTCATTGTAGAAATGACAATGAAAGCTTTATTGACTTGACCTGACTTTCACTTAACTACATGGTTTGTGTACTTCATCCACCACTGCTGTAAAGTGTCAGTCAGTCACTACCACTAAAGGAGCAGTTATTACATGTCAGCCATTTCTGCCACTATAATGTGATCTTATAGAAGATGTGACACAATAAAACAAAAACACCATCAAACTCTCAGGATATGAACTTGATATGCAACAATAAACTGTACACTGTCAATTACAGCAGTGTTCCCCAAACCCTGGGCCGTGGACCAGCACTGGTCCGTGGGTCAGTTGGTGCCGGGTCGCACAGAAAGAATACATAACTTACATTATTTCCGTTTTATTTATGATCTGATTCTGAACGATGTTTTATTTTGGAAAATGACTGGATTTTCTCTTCCACGTCTGTCTATGACTCACTCTTGATGCATGTGATGCCTCGGTCACATGTCTTACCTCCATCCACTACCTTCTTAAAGGAGCTCCGGCCGCTAACACATAATACATTACCACTAAACTTAAACCCCCAAGAGAGCAAAATGAACAAAAAACAATACAGTCGATTCACGTTTACTATTATATTTAGAAAATACCATTTCATTTTAATTTGCTGTATTTACACCCCCCATTTATTAATTTGTTTCCACATGATCATCCTTTAAAATAGTCCCCTTGCACAGCAATACAGTGCTCTCAACTTTCTTATGGAACGGGTCTACCAAATCTTCTTTACAAAGCATGCTAAGCACCTTCTGCAATTCGTGGTGGATCTCATTAGCAGTGTCAAAATTGCGACCTTTGAGCTGGATCTTCATCTTCAGGAAGAGGGTGAGTAGGGTGGGTGTGGAATTGATAATGTGATGTTTCTGCCGAGTAAGTTTGAGAAGGAGCTCGGTGACAGGGCGGGCACGTGAACAGAACAGCACCGGTTGCACAGCTCCCGATGTACACAGGACTTATGAAGGTTGATTCTCTGATGTGACTGTGTGCAGCCTTTTATTTAAACTTTTTGATGCCATCTCATATGTTCTGTTTTATCAGTGGCCCAGGGTCTCATGATGATGGAAAACCCCACAGTGTCACATGACTCTCCTCCACACTGGGATCTCAGGGATCTCCATAATGTCTCACCATTCAGTAATAAACAGGAGAGAGTTCTGTACACTATTATATAGAGAAGTGAGGGGTTTTGAATACAGCCTTCTGTATGAGTGTGCACTACACAGTGTGTGTAATAACAGACACTATGAACTGTGTGATGTGGAAAATATACAGTGCATTAAAGTTCAGCTTCCTGTAAACTATAATCACAGCTTCTAATGTCTTAAAAACACAGACTCAGAGGGAGGGAGCAGACTAACCACCTCTCTGGCACACACACACACACACACACACACACACACACACACACACACACACACCAACGGATATAAAACCCCCTCACACACATATACACCTGTGAGTGTCTCATTTCTCCCAGTGCAGTGAGATGGCGGTGATGTACACCACACCACTTCTGATCCTCACAGGTGAGTAAATATTTTACTCTCTATGTCTAAATCTTTTGTTGTAATTTGTATCTTAAATGTATGTGCTCTACACCCCCTCTACCACCCCGTACATCTGATTCAGAGATATACCGCTCTACACCCCCTCTACTACCCCGTACGTCTGATTCAGAGATATACCGCTCTACACCCTGTCTACTACCCCGTACATCTGATTCAGAGATATACCGCTCTACACCCTGTCTACTACCCCGTACGTCTGATTCAGTGATTTACCGCTCTACATCCCGTCTACTACCCCGTACATCTGATTCAGTGATTTACCGCTCTACATCCCGTCTACTACCCCGTACATCTGATTCAGAGATATACCGCTCTACACCCTGTCTACTACCCCGTACATCTGATTCAGTGATTTACCGCTCTACATCCCGTCTACTACCCCGTACATCTGATTCAGAGATATACCGCTCTACACCCGTCTACTACCGTACATCTGATTCCGTAATTTACCGCTCTACATCCCGTCTACCACCCCGTACATCTGATTCAGAGATATACCGCTCTACACCCTATCTACTACCCCGTACGTCTGATTCAGAGATATACCGCTCTACATCCCGTCTACTACCGCGTACGTCTGATTCAGAGATATACCGCTCTACACCCTGTCTACTACCCCGTACATCTGATTCAGAGATATACCGCTCTACACCCTGTCTACTACCCCGTACATCTGATTCGTGATTTACCGCTCTACATCCCGTCTACTACCCCGTACATCTGATTCAGAGATATACCGCTCTACACCCTGTCTACTACCCTGTACATCTGATTCAGTAATTTACCGCTCTACATCCCGTCTACTACCCCGTACATCTGATTCAGAGATATACCGCTCTACACCCTATCTACTACCCCGTACGTCTAATTCAGAGATATACCGCTCTACATCCCGTCTACTACCCCGTACGTCTGATTCAGAGATATACCGCTCTACACCCTGTCTACTACCCCGTACATCTGATTCAGAGATATACTGCTCTTCACCCTGTCTACTACCCTGTACATCTGATTCAGCGATTTACCGCTCCACATCCCGTCTACTACCCCGTACGTCTGATTCAGAGATATACCGCTCTACACCCATCTACTACACCGTACGTCTGATTCAGAGATATACCGCTCTACACCCTGTCTACTACCCTGTACGTCTGATTCAGAGATATACCGCTCTACACCCCGTACGTCTGATTCAGAGATATACCGCTCTACACCCGTCTACTACCCCGTACGTCTGATTCAGAGATATACCGCTCTACACCCTGTCTACTACCCCGTACATCTGATTCAGAGATATACCGCTCTACACCCCGTCTACTACCCCGTACGTCTGATTCAGAGATATACCGCTCTACACCCTGTCTACTACCCCGTACATCTGATTCAGCGATTTACCGCTCCACATCCCGTCTACTACCCTGTACGTCTGATTTGGAGATATACTGCTCTACACCCTATCTACTACCCCGTACGTCTGATTCAGAGATATACCGCTCTACACCCCGTCTACTACCCCGTACATCTGATTCAGAGATATACTGCTCTACACCCTGTTTACTACCCCGTACGTCTGATTCAGTGATATACTACTCTACACCCTGTCTACTACCCCATACATCTGATTCAGAGATATACCGCTCTACACCCCGTCTACTACCCCTTACGTCTGATTCAGAGATATACCGCTCTACACCCTGTCTACTACCCCGTACTTCTGATTCAGAGATATACCGCTCTACACCCCGTCTACTACCCCGTACGTCTGATTCAGAGATATATCGCTCTACACCCAGTCTTCCACCCCATATTCCTGATTCAGAGATATACCGCTCTACATCCCGTCGACTACTACACCGTACGTCTGATTCAGAGATATACCGCTCTACACCCCGTCTACTACCCCATACGTCTGAATCAGAGATATACCGCTCTACATCCCGTCTACTACCCCGTACGTCTGATTCAGAGATATACGCTCTACCCCCTATCTACTACCCCGTACATATGATTCAGAGATATACCGCAGGTATGTCTGATACAGAGATATATGCTCTACACCCCATCTACTACCCTGTATGTCTGATTTGGGGATGCATGATAGACTTTTGGATAAAACTCCTTTATTAAGCACTTTATAAGCACTTTACATGCCAGCCGTCCCAAAACTGCAGCCCCCACATTTGAACCAGTCCTCTACTCATATTTGATAATCTGTTTTTGATAACAAAGGTTGCTTTTTGAACTAAAATGTCAAATCAAATCAAATCAAATTTTATTTGTCACATACACATACATACAGGGTACGACATGCAGTGAAATGTCACTTAGTTATTAATAGAGATCGTGAAATTGATCCCTGGAACTATCGGTTATTGACAAAAATCTAATACCGATAGATTTTCTGGCTTCCGGTGAGACTCACAGTGAGACACACACATGCCAGGCACGTGAGACTGCGTGCTGCATAGAGAGTGATGTATGATAGTTATTATTTATAATTTATTAATTATATAACTATATGTATTAATGAAATTCTATCCAGGATTTAGTCTGTTTTTTTATTACTGTAATAAAGTTTTGTACTATTTTACATGGAGTGTTATGTTGTGTATGTAAAAAATAATAATAATCCAACCTAGATATGGTTATCGGTAAAATCCAGTATCTATTGACCTCTAGTTAATAGTGTAGCCTAATTATTTGTTAGAATCACTTAATAATGCAAAAGTAAATGATTTGATTTCAATAGCAGTGAATATGATAAAAATGACAGTATGACAGTAATAATGCTCTTCTAATAGGTGATAAATCTCTTGAAAAGTGAGGCTCATTTGTCTGTATGGTACAAAACAAAATAAAAACGAATCCAGCATTAGGAGGCAAAATAAATATATTTAAATCATAATAAAATCTCTACAATAACACTGCTAGTCATTTCCTGTGTCAGACCGACCCTAATAAAGAAAGGAAACTTTATGTGGCCCTTAGAGAAAGAAGTTTGAGGACTCCTGGTAAAGAAGTTGAAACACACTCCTATAATGCTCAGTTTGCTCGAATTGGTTCAGGAATTGATGGC